>NC_057811.1:372865470-372946275 GCF_018294505.1 Triticum aestivum
TGCTCTCGTCGACGTCTCTGCTCCTCCACCGCCGTCCCCGACACCGTCGCCGTCGTTGACCCCCACCCCGGCCCTCCTCGGTTGCGTGGGGCCGGTTCTCCGGCTCCTCCTCGCTGTGGACTCCGGCCTGGACGGGGGGTCTGATAACCCACAAGTATAGGGGATCGCAACAGTTTTCGAGGGTAGAGTATTCAACCCAAATTTATTGATTCGACACAAGGGGAGCCAAAGAATATTCTCAAGTATTAGCAGTTGAGTTGCCAATTCAACCACACATGGATAACTTAGTATCTGCATCAAGGTATTTAGTAGCAAAGTAGTATGATAGTAATGGTAACGGTGGCAAAAGTAACAGTAGCAAAAGTAATATTTTTGGTGTTTTATAGTGATTGTAACAGTAGCAACGGTAAAGTAAATAAGCGGAGAACAATATGTGAAAAGCTCGTAAGCATTGGATCGGTGATGGAGAATTATGCCGGATGCGGTTCATCATGTAACAATCATAACATAGGGTGACACAGAACTAGCTCCGATTCATCAATGTAATGTAGGCATGTATTCCGAATATAGTCATACGTGCTTATGGAAAAGAACTTGCATGACATCTTTTGTCCTACCCTCCCGTGGCAGCGGGGTCCTAATGGAAACTAAGGGATATTAAGGCATCCTTTTAATAGAGTACCGGACCAAAGCATTAACACATAGTGAATACATGAACTCCTCAAACTACGGTCATCACCGGGAGTGGTCCCGATTATTGTCACTTCGGGTTGCCGGATCATAACACATAGTACGTGACTATAGACTTGCAAGATAGGATCAAGAACTCACATATATTCATGAAAACATAATAGGTTCAGATCTGAAATCATGGCACTCGGGCCCTAGTGACAAGCATTAAGCATAGCAAAGTCATAGCAACATCAATCTCAGAACATAGTGGATACTAGGGATCAAACCCTAACAAAACTAACTCGATTACATGATAAATCTCATCCAACCCATCACCGTCCAGCAAGCCTACGATGGAATTACTCACGCACGGTGGTGAGCATCATGAAATTGGTGATGGAGGATGGTTGATGATGACGACGGCGACGGATTCCACTCTCCGGAGCCCCGAACGGACTCCAGATCAGCCCTCCCGAGAGAGTTTAGGGCTTGGCAGCGGCTCCGTATCGTAAAACGCGATGAATCTTTCTCTCTGATTTTTTTCTCCCCGAACACGAATATATGGAGTTGGAGTTGAGGTCGGTGGAGCTCCAGGGGGCCCACGAGGTAGGGGGCGTGCCCAGGGGGGCAGGCGCGCCCCCCACCCTCGTGGCTAGGGTGTGGGCCCCCTAGCCTTGATTCTTTTGCCAGTATTTTTAATATTTTCCAAAAATAAGTTCCGTGGAGTTTCAGGTCATTCCGAGAACTTTTGTTTCTGCACATAAATAACACCATGGCAATTCTGCTGAAAACAGCGTCAGTCCGGGTTAGTTCCATTCAAATCATGCAAGTTAGAGTCGAAAACAAGGGCAAAAGTGTTTGGAGAAGTAGATACGACGGAGACGTATCAACTCCCCCAAGCTTAAACCTTTGCTTGTCCTCAAGCAATTCAGTTGATAAACTGAAAGTGATAAAGAAAAACTTTTACAAACTCTGTTTGCTCTTGTTGTTGTAAATATGTAAAGCCAGCATTCAAGTTTTCAGCAAAGATTATGACTAACCACATTCACAATAACACTTAGATCTCATGTTTACTCATATCAATGGCATAATCAACTAGCGAGCGATAATAATAAATCTCGGATGACAACACTTTCTCAAAACAATCATAATATGATATAACAAGATGGTATCTCGCTAGCCCTTTCTGAGACCGCAAAACATAAATGCAGAGCACCTTTAAAGATCAAGGACTGACTAAACATTGTAATTCATGGTAAAAGAGATCCAGTCATAGTCATACCCAATATAAATTAACAATAATGAATGCAAATGACAGAAGTGCTCTCCAGCTGGTGCTTTTTAATAAGAGAGTGATGACTCAACATAAAAGTAAATAGATAGGCCCTTCGCAGAGGGAAGCAGGGATTTGTAGAGGTGCTAGAGCTCGATTTTGAAATAGAGATAAATAATATTCTGAGAGGCATACTTTCATTGTCAACATAACAACCAAGAGATGGCGATATCTTCCATGCTACACACATTATAGGCGGTTCCCAAACAGAATGGTAAAGTTTATACACCCCCTCCACCAACAAGCATCAATCCATGGCTTGCTCGAAACAACGAGTGCCTCCAACTAACAACAGTCCCAGGGGGAGTTTTGTTTGCAATTATTTTGATTTGGTTTGCATAAAGCATGGGACTGGGCATCCCGGTGGCCAGCCATTTTCTTGTGAGTGAGGAGCGGAGTCCACTCCTCTTGAGAATAACCCGCCTAGCATGGAAGATACGGACAGCCCTAGTTGATACATGAGCTATTCGAGCATACAAACCAGAATTTCATTTGAAGGTTTAGAGTTTGGCACATACAAATTTACTTGGAACGGCAGGTAGATACCGCATATAGGAAGGTATAGTGGACTCATATGGAATAACTTTGGGGTTTAAGGGATTGGATGCACAAGCAGTATTCCCGCTTAGTACAAGTGAAGGCTAGCAAAAGACTGGGAAGCGACCAACTAGAGAGTGACAACAACCATGAACATGCATTAAAATTAATGAACATTGAGTGCAAGCATGAGTAGGATATAATCCACCATGAACATAAATATCGTGAAGGCTATGTTGATTTGTTTGAACTACATGTGTGAACATGTGCCAAGTCAAGTCACTTAAATCATTCAAAAGGAGGATACCACCCTATCATACCACATCACAACCATTTTAATAGCATGCTGGCATGCAAGGTAAACCATTATAAGCTCCTAGCTAATTAAGCATGGCATAAGCAACTATAATCTCTAATTGTCATTGCAAACATGTTTATTCATAATAAGATGAATCAGGAACGATGAACTAATCATATTTACAAAAACAAGAGAGGTCGAGTTCATACCAGCTTCTCTCATCTCAATCAGTTCATCATATATCATCATAATTGCCTTTCACTTGCACGACCGAACGATGTGAATAATAATAATAGTGCACGTGCATTGGACTAAGCTGGAATCTGCGAGCATTCAATAAACAGGAGAAGACAAGGCAATATGGGCTCTTGGTTAAATCAACAATAATGCATATAAGAGCCACTTCAACAATTTGATCATGGTCTTCTCCTATCGCCCCCCAAAGAAAAGAAAAGAAATAAAACTATTTACACGGGAAAGCTCCCAACAAGCAAAAGAAGAACAGGAAATCTTTTTGGGTTTTCTTTTTTAATTATTGCTACTACAGCAAGAAAAGTAAACTAGCTAAAAGCTACAACTATTTTTTTTGGTTTTTCTTAAGGTTTTTCAAACACACAAGAAGAAAGCATAAAAGGAAAATAAACTAGCATGGATATTACAGTGAAAGAGTATGAGCACCGACATCTAGCAATGAGTGTGTAAACATGAATGTAACGTCGGTGAGAGATACGTACTCCCCCAAGCTTAGGCTTTTGGCCTAAGTTGGTCTATTGCCACGGCTGGCCTGGCGGATATCCAAAGTTATAGTTGGGGTCGTACTGAGAAGAAGAAGCCTCTGATTGCCACTGGTTGGCAATCATCTCCGGATCCCACTGGTAATTAGACTGTCGTGGAGGATCAAATTGTGGTTCTGGCTCTGGCTCTGTAGCTGATGTAGGGTTCCGGTAGGCGTGAATGGCCGCCAGCGGAACGAGATACTGACCTGCAGATAAATCAAACAAGGAAGGAGCAGGCAAGGTAATAGTCTCAGGGTGATGTTTATCAAAGAACAATTTGTATTTAAGCACCCCTTCCCTATTCTTAACAATAAAGTCATGCGCTACCATACTCTTATAATCTAAATAAACAGTAGGCAACAATTTTTCTTCCTTTTCATAATGCCTAATAGGTATGTTATAGCATGCAGCAAGGCGTGAAGCATAAACACCTCCAAAGATGGGGCCCTTTGTACGGTTCAGACTTAACCATTTAGCAATAATACTGCCCATACTAACAGAGTCGTCACAGAATAAATCATGGAAAAATAATAATATCAGGAACACTAAGGTTTCCACAGTTTCCATGACCGATTAAGCAACGACTAGCAAATATTGCAAAGTAGCGTAAAACAGGAAAATGTATGCTAGTGATTCTTGCATCGGAAACCTTCCTAGTTTCCCCTATAGTAATAGTATCAATAAACCCATCCACATCTTTACGATGTGGTTCCTCTAAGCTACCCTGGAAAGGTATTTTGCAAACCCTGCAAAATTCATATAGAGACATCTTCTTAACCACATCATATAAATGAAACTCTACTGAAGGAGGTGATTCCTTAGGATAGTAGTCGAAGTTTTGCACAAAAGTATTGGTGAGTAAGAGATACTGTTCGCGTTGGTCGCGGAGGATGTCGGTGAGGCCTGCATTCTCAGCCAATTCATAAAAATCATCATAAATCCCGGCTGCTCTCAAGAAATCATCGGAAGGCCATTCACACGGCCGAACCTCCGCGGTGCGAGGCAGATTATATTTGGGCCTCTCTGCTTCTTCACTTTGCTTTTTCTTCGAGCTTCGGCTCGATGAGCCTCTCAAAAACCTCTTCATTATTTTCTGAAAATTTCTGAAATTTTTAGTAACTTCAAACAAAAGTAAACCAAACTCAACAAAATTGATAGCAACTACTCCTACAAGTGCCTAGAGCCTATATCATGCATTAGAACTACTTGGAACCATATAAATTTGACATGCAAGCTCAAGAACATGGTCACCTAGGCAGCACAAATTTGCAATGAATAAAGCACTAGAACAAAAACTAATTGGACCAATGGAGGAGTCACATGCCAAGGAACAATCCCCCAAAGCAGTTTTGTGAGAGGAGCTTTGAGCAAGGAGATCAAAAATCGCAGCAAAATGAGCTAGAACTCGTGCTTGAGCTGGATGGTGATTTTTTGGGAGGAAGAAGAAGTGTGTGGGTGCAAGAATAAGTGGAGGGGAGCCACCGTGGGCCCACGAGGCAGGGGGTGCGCCCTGGACCCTCGTGGCCAGGTGCTTGCTTCCCCTGCTGTGTTCTTAGTGCCAGATATTCTCAAATATTCCAGAAAAAATCATATTAAATTGGCAGGGCATTTGGAGAACTTTTATTTTCGGGGTATTTTTATATTGCACGGATAATTCAGAAAACAGACAGAAAAAAATACTATTTTTACTTTATTTCAACTAAATAACAGAAATTAGAGAGAGGGTACAGAAGGTTGTGCTTCTAATTTCATCCATCTCATGCTCATCAAAAGGAATCCACTAACAAGGTTGATCAGGTCTTGTTAACAAACTCATTTCGAGTAACATGAAACCGGAGACATTTCGAATAACACTATGTTACCTCAACGGGGATATGCACATCCCCAATAATAAGAATATCATATTTCTTCTTGACAGTAGGAAGAGGAAATTCAAAACCTCCAAAAATAATCGATGGAATTTTTCCAATAGAATTGATACTATGAACTTGAGGTTGTTTCCTCGGAAAGTGTACCGTATGCTCATTACCATTAACATGAAAAGTGGCATTGCCTTTGTTGCAATCAATAACAGCCCCTGCAGTATTCAAAAAAGGTCTTCCAAGAATAATAGACATAGTATCGTCCTCGGGAATATCAAGAATAACAAAGTCCGTTAAAATAGTAACGTTTGCAACCACAACAGGCACATCCTCACAAATACCGACAGGTATAGAAGTTGATTTATCAGCCATTTGCAAAGATATTTCAGTAGGTGTCAACTTATTCAAATCAAGTCTATGATATAAAGAGAGAGGCATAACACTAACACCGGCTCCAAGATCATATAAAGCAGTTTTAACATAGTTTCTTTTAATGGAGCATGGTATAGTTGGTACTCCTGGATCTCCAAGTTTCTTTGGTATTCCACCCTTAAAAGTGTAATTAGCAAGCATGGTGGAAATTTCAGCTTCCGGTATCTTTCTTTTATTTGTAACAATTTCTTTCATATATTTAGCATAAGGATTCATTTTGAGCATATCGGTCAAACGCATACGCAAGAAGATAGGTCTAATCATTTCAGCAAAGCGCTCAAAATCCTCATCATCCTTTTTCTTGGATGGTTTAGGAGGAAAAGGCATGGGTTTGTGAACCCATGGTTCTCTTTCTTTACCATGTTTCCTAGCAACAAAATCTCTCTTATCATAACGTTGATTCTTTGACTGTGGGTTATCAAGATCAACAGCAGGTTCAATTTCTACATCATTATCATTGCTAGGTTGAGCATCAACATGAACATCATCATTAACATTTTCACTGGGTTCATGTTCGTTACCAGATTGTGTTTCAGCATCAGAAACAGAAATATCATTGGGATCTCAGGTGGTTCAGCAATAGGTTCACTAGAAGCATGCAAAGTCCTATCATTTTTCTTTTTCTTCTTTTTAGAAGGACTAGGTGCATCTATGTTATTTCTCCGAGAATCTTGCTCAATTCTCTTAGGATGGCCTTCAGGATACAAAGGTTCCTGAGTCATTTTACCAGTTCTAGTAGCCACTCTAACAGCATTATCATTATTCTTACTATTTAATTCATTGAGCAAATCATTCTGAGCTTTAAGTACTTTTTCTACTTGCGTGGTAACCATAGAAGCATGTTTACTAATGAGTTTAAGTTCACCTTTAACTCTAGACATATAATCACCCAAGTGTTCAATCATATAAGCATTTTGTTTTAATTGTCTACCAAAATAAGCATTAAAATCTTCTTGCTTAACCATAAAGTTATCAAACTCATCCAAGCATCGGCTAGCAAACTTAGTAGGAGGGATTCCAGCTTTATCATATCTATAGAGAGAATTTACCTTTACTACCTGTGTCGGGTTATCAAGACCATGTGTTTCTTCAATAGGTGATGGATTAAAATCATGTATTTCTTCAACATGCGGTAAATTAAGACCATGTATTTCTTCAATAGGAGGTAAATTCTTTACATCTTCAGCTTTAATACCTTTTTCTTTCATAGACTTCTTTGCCTCTTGCATATCTTCGGGACTGAGAAATAGAACACCTCTTTTCTTCGGAGTTGGTTTAGGAATAGGCTCAGGAAGTGTCCAATTATTTTCATTTGTCAACATATTATTCAATAGAATTTAAGCTTCATCTGGTGTTCTTTCCCTGAAAACAGAACTAGCACAACTATCCAGGTGGTCTCTGGAAGCATCGGTTAGTCCATTATAAAAGGTATCAAGTATTTCATTTTTCTTGAGAGGATGATCAGGCAAAGCATTAAGTAATTGGAGAAGCCTCCCCCAAGCTTGTGGGAGACTCTCTTCTTCAAATTGCACAAAATTGTATATATCCCTTAAAGCAGCTTGTTTCTTATGAGCGGGGAAATATTTAGCAGAGAAGTAATAAATCATATCCTGGGGACTATGCACACAACCAGGATCAACAGAGAATTCATAATCCTTATCAGTAACAAAGATAGGTGAAGTAGCATAAGCAGGATCATATTTCATTCTAGCATTCAGAGTTTTTTGTTTAAGCTTAGCTAATAATTTCTTAAGATCACTTCTATCATTGCAAGCAAGAAAGTCTCTTTTAGTCTCTTCATCCATAACATAGCCCTCAGGCACAACAGGTAATTCATATTTATTGGGAGAGCCTTCATCATCACTTTCATCAATATTATCAGTTTCAATAATTTCATTCTCTCTAGCCCTAGAAAGTTGTTCATCAAGGAATTCACCAAGTGGCACAGTAGTATCAAGCATAGAAGTAGTTTCATCTTAAGTATCATGCATAGCAGAAGTGGCATCATCAATAACATGCGACATATCAGAATTAATAGCAGAAGCGGGTTTAGGTGTCGCAAGCTTACTCAAAACAGAAGGTGAATCAAGTGCAGAGCTAGATGGCAGTTCCTTACCTCCCCTCGTAGTTGAGGGATAAATTTTTGTTTTCTCGTCTTTCAAGTTCCTCAAAATGACCAGCAGATATAAATCCCAAGTGACTCAAAGAATAGATCTATGCTCCCCGGCAACGGCGCCAGAAAATAGTCTTGATAACCCACAAGTATAGGGGATCGCAACAGTTTTCGAGGGTAGAGTATTCAACCCAAATTTATTGATTTGACACAAGGGGAGCCAAAGAATATTCTCAAGTATTAGCAGTTGAGTTGACAATTCAACCACACCTGGATAACTTAGTATCTGCAGCAAGGTATTTAGTAGCAAAGTAGTATGATAGTAATGGTAACGGTAGCAACGGTAAAGTAAATAAGCGGAGAACAATATGTGAAAAGCTCGTAGGCATTGGATCGGTGATGGAGAATTATGCCGGATGCGGTTCATCATGTAACAATCATAACATAGGGTGACACAGAACTAGCTCCAATTCATCAATGTAATGTAGGCATGTATTCCGAATATAGTCATACGTCCTTATGGAAAAGAACTTGCATGACATCTTTTGTCCTACCATCCCGTGGCAGCGGGGTCCTAATGGAAACTAAGGGATATTAAGGCCTCCTTTTAATAGAGTACAGGACCAAAGCATTAACACATAGTGAATACATGAACTCCTCAAACTACGGTCATCACCGGGAGTGGTCCCGATTATTGCCACTTCGGGATTGTCGGATCATAACACATAGTAGGTGACTATAGACTTGCAAGATAGGATCAAGAACTCACATATATTCATGAAAACATAATAGGTTCAGGTCTGAAATCATGGCACTCGGGACCTAGTGACAAGCATTAAGCATAGCAAAGTCATAGCAACATCAATCTCAGAACATAGTGGATACTAGGGATCAAACCCTAACAAAACTAACTCGATTACATGATAAATCTCATCCAACCCATCACCGTCTAGCAAGCCTACGATGGAATTACTCACGCACGACGGTGAGCATCATGAAATTGGTGATGGAGGATGGTTGATGATGACGACGGCGACGGATTCCCCTCTCCGGAGCCCCGAACAGACCCCAGATCAGCCCTCCAGAGAGAGTTTAGGGCTTGGCGGCGGCTCCGTATCGTAAAACGTGATGAATCTTTCTCTCTGATTTTTTTCTCCCCGAACACGAATATATGGAGTTGGAGTTGAGGTCGGTGGAGCTCCAGGGGGCCCACGAGGCAGGGGGCATGCGCGCCCCCCACCCTCGTGGCTAGGGTGTGGGGCCCTTGGCCTTGATTCTTTCGCCAGTATTTTTAATATTTTCCAAAAATAAGTTCCGTGGAGTTTTAGGTCATTCCGAGAACTTTTGATTCTGCACATAAATAACACCATGGCAATTCTGCTGAAAACAACGTCAGTCCGGGTTAGTTCCATTCAAATCATGCAAGTTAGAGTCCAAAACAAGGGTAAAAGTGTTTGGAAAAGTAGATACGACGGAGACGTATCAGGGTCCCGGGTGACCACCCCCCTGGCTGCCCCGCCTCCTCCTCCACGTGCCGCGACCTACTCTCGCCGCACCCGTTCGGCCTCCTCTCCGGCGACTGCCTCCCGCCGGAGCGCTCGGCTGGACGCGGCGTGCCCGGAGGGTAGCCCGGCGCTGCCCATTCGCTAGCGGGCGGAGCTTCGTGCTGCTGCGCGGAACTTGGAGCCAGGTACCCCTTCAGTCCCCCCCTCGGCAGCTACTTGTTCCTTCTCTACTCTCGAGTCGGTTCCGCTTGGTCACCTTGCGAAAGATCGCGACTGATTCCGCGATCATCTTCGGGGGAGAGGTTGGCCCCCCTTAGCCCAGATCGGGGCCATTAGGGCCCGCGAGATCCTCGACGGTAGGTTTGCTGCGGCTACAGCAGCCCTGCTCTCACCCCTCGGCCCGCCGACCACGCCGGTGGATCCTATTCCGCCGCCTCCCCAGAGGGTTGGTGGCATCCCCCCCTGACCGCTGCCGAACTTCGGGGTTGCACCCGTTCTTGGACCGCCGCTCTCCGCGCCCAAAGCGCATCTCGTGTCCTGGGGTCAAGCAACCCCTCAATGGTTGCGTGATGTGTGCCCTCTTCTGGAACATCCGCGGTTTCGGCCATGATGGCCGCCGCCGCCAACTCATCGAGTACATGCGTGATGAACACATTGATATTGTCGCCATCCAAGAAACCATGCGCACGAAATTCTCCCTTCCTGAACTCGACCGCCAGAGCTCCCACCTCTTCGCCTGGCATTGGCTCCCTTCTAGTGGGAGCGCGGGCCATTCCGGTGGCATCCTGTTAGGTGTGAAAGACGCCACCTTCGAGGTGGGCAGTATGGACCGGGTCAGTTCTTTGTTAGCATGGAACTTTTTGAACGCTCCCTCAACTTCAAGTGGGAGGTCATTATTGTCTATGGTCCCGCCGACCACAGTCGATCCGCCTCCTTCCTCGAGGAGCTGCACCGGAAGGTCTCGGCTGCGTCGCTGCCGGTAGTGGTTGGGGGTTATTTTAACCTCCTACGGTTCACGGAAGACAAGAGCAATGCGCACGTCAACTTTGTGCTTATGCAAATGTTCAATGACTGCATTGCTGATCTTGGCCTCCGTGAGATTGATAGGGTTGGTGCCAGGTTCACCTAGACCAACCGTCAGGCTGCTCCGACCCAGTCCATCCTGGACCGGGTCCTAGTTTCCCCGGAATGGGACCTCCGATGCTCTCTTGCCTCCCTCCGGGCCATCACTCGGTTCGGTTCCGACCACGTCCCCTCCTTCTGTCTTCCGCTGACGAACGCCCCCCGACTCCTCCCCGACTTCGGTTTGAGACATTTTGGTTGTCCCAAGCTGGCTTTGTCGACGCGGTTGGTGTCCGTTGGCTGGAGGCTCGCGCCCTCTCGCAGTCTCTTTCTCGCCCCTCCTCCACTGTCGACTCTTGGCATTTCTGCGCCAAGCGAGGCCGACAGTTCATGAAGGGGTGGGGCGCCAACCTGGGGCGAGACCTCCGCGAGCGTAAGAAGGCCCTGCTGTCTGCGATCCAGGCCTTGGACCTGCGCGCCGATGCTACCGGCCTCTCCCGCTACGACCTGGAAGACCAACTCTCTATCATCTACTCCGATGAAGAGGCCTACTGGCGTTTGCGTGGTGCTCAGAAATGGGTCTTGAAGGGCGACGCGAATACGGTGTATTTCCAAGCCATAACTAATGGCCGCCGTAGGCGCAACACCACCCCCTCCTCTGGGATGGACCGACTCTCCTATAGTCCTCACAGGACATTAGGTCCCACGTCGACGGCTTCTATAGATCCCTGTTCACAGCCGATCCTCGGAGCGGCTTATCTCTGGCCCCCGACTGTTGGTCCGGTCGCCAGCTTGTTTCCGATACGGTGAGCGCGGCTCTCACGGCCCCCTTCTCCGAGGATGAGGTCTGGGCCCCATCAAGGGCATGAACCCCGCCTCGGCCCCAGGCCCAGATGGCCTTCCGGTTAAGTTCTTCCAATCCTTCTGGAATATGATCAAGCCGGAGGTCAGGGAAATCTTTGACGAGTTCTACGTTGGGTCCATTGATCTCAGGCGCCTTAACTACGAGACGATCTCGCTTATCCCCAAGGTTCCTGGCGCGTCTGACATCCGTCAGTTCCGCCCGATCACGGTGATAAATGTGATCTTCCGGATTCTGGCAAAAGGGTACGCCAATAGGGTGACCCTGCTCGCGGACCATATTACCCATCCCAACCAATCGGCCTTCATCCAAGGCCGCTATATTCTGGATGGGGTGCTAGTTCTTCACGAAGTCCTCCACGAGGTCTGCTCCAAACACCTCAAGGCGGTCTTCCTGAAGATCGATTTCCATAAGGCCTATGACACTGTTAGTTGGCCCTTCCTTCGGGAAGTCCTTCTCCGGAAAGGTTTCGATGACTGTTGGATTACTAGAGTTATGCAGATGGTCTCTTGTGGTCGCACGGTTGTGAACATCAATGGGGAGATAGGCCCTTACTTCCCCACTTTCTGTGGGGTGAGGCAAGGCGATCCATTCTCCATGTTCCTGTTCAATCTGGCGGTGGATGCACTTGCGGCCATCCTGAACAAGGCTAAGGACGCTGGCCATATTCGTGGGATCACCCCCCACTTGGCCGGTGGCGTCGGCATCTCCTTGCTCCAGTACACCGACGACACCATCATCATGGTTGAAGGCTCGGATACGGACATCGCTAGCCTTAAATTCCTCCTCCTATGCTTCCAACAAATGTCTGGCCTCAAGATCAACTTAGACAAGAGCGACGTGATGGTGATGGGTTATTGAAAGTGCAACTATCCCTGGGTGGTTTTGGTAATTCCTAACAACATATAGCTCATTGAGCTAATGCTATTTCAAGATAGATATTTCAGGAAAGCTCAATGATTGGCATGGCATGGATTAGAAAGTGGACCCTTCAAAATGCTAAGGACAAAAAAGATTGGCTCAAGCTCAAAGCACAAGACTCTACATTTTCTATTTTAGTGATCCAAGATCACATTGAGTCTATAGGAAAAGCCAATACAATTAAGAAGGGATGAGGTGCTGCTTAATGAGGTGCTTGCTCAAAATGCTTAGTGATATGCTCCAAAACCCTCCACTACTTTCTCATATCCACATATGTCCCACACCACAAGTCCAACTCGGCCCCATCGATTCTTTCTATCCGGAGCCACCGAGTTCAGTTGACATAGCCACTGCCAGAAACCCTAGTCTTTTCGGTCTCACCGATAGGGATCTCGGTCTCACCGAGATGGGATTGTAATCTCTCTGTTTCCCTTCGTAACGTTTCGGTCAAACCGAGATGAGCGATCGGTCCCACCGAGATTGCAATGCAAACACTCTGTTTCCTTTTCGTAACATTTCGGTCCAACCGAGATGAGCGAATCGGTCCCACCGAGTTTGCCTGACCAACTCTCTGTTTGACTATTACCAAAATCGGTCCCACCGAGTTTGTGTAATCGGTCTCACCGAGATTACGTTATGCCCTAACTCTAATGAAATCGGTCCCACCGAGTTGACATGTCGATCCCACCGAAACACCTAACGGTCACATTATGAACCAAATCGGTCTGACCGAGTTCTCTGAATCGGTCCCACCGAGTTTGGTGATTTGTGTGTAAGGGGTAGATTTTGTGTGGAGGCTATATATACCCCTCCACCCACTCTTCCAATACATATTTTCTGAGAGAGAACCACCTACACTTGTGTTGAGGTCAAGATATTCCATTCCAACCACATAAATCTTGATCTCTAGCCTTCCTCAAGTTGCTTTCCACTGAAATCTTCTTTCTACCAAATCCAATCCTATGAGAGAGAGTTGAGTGTTGGGGAGACTATCATTTGAAGCACAAGAGCAAGGAGTTCATCATCAACACACCATTTGTTACTTCTTGGAGAGTGGTGTCTCCTAGATTGGCTAGGTGTCACTTGGGAGCCTCCGACAAGATTGTGGAGTTGAACCAAGGAGTTTGTAAGGGCAAGGAGATCGCCTACTTCGTGAAGATCTACCCTAGTGAGGCAAGTCCTTCGTGGGCGACAGCCATGGTGGGATAGACAAGGTTGCTTCTTCGTGGGTGGAGCCCTCCGTGGACTCGCGCAACCGTTACCCTTCGTGGGTTGAAGTCTCCATCAACGTGGATGTACGATAGCACCACCTATCGGAACCATGGATAAAAAATCTCCATGTCAACATTGCGTTTGCTCCCTCAAACTCATCCCTTTACCTTCATATGCAATTGTTTTACATTCCGCTGCTATACTCTTAGAATTGCATGTGTAGGTTGTGTTGAAGATCGTTGCAGAAATTAAAAAATTTCTACGCATCACCAAGAACAATCTATGGAGTCTTCTAGCAACGAGAGGGAAAAGAGTGCATCTACATACCCTTGTAGATCGCGAGCGGAAGCGTTCAAGTGAACGGGGTTGATGGAGTCGTACTCGTCGTGATCCAAATCACCGATGACCGAGCGCCGAACGGACGGCACCTCCGCGTTCAACACACGTACGGTAGGGGAAGACGTCTCCTCCTTCTTGATCCAGCAAGGGGAGGGAGAGGTTGATGGAGATCCAGCAGCACGGCGGCGTGGTGGTGGAAGCAGCGGGGATCTCGGCAGGGCTTCGCCAAGCTCAGCGAGAGGGAGAGGGAGGCGCCAGGGGCTTGGGGTGCTGCTCCCATGCGCCTCCCCACTATATATAGGGGTGGAGGGGGCTGGTTTCTTGCCCTCCAAGTCCATTGGGGCGTTGGAAAAGGTGGGGGAAAGAAATCCCATCATTTCCCTTCCCCACCGATTGTTATCCCCCTTTTTTTAGGGATCTTGATATTATCCCTTCGGGATATGATCTTATTCCTTCTAAGGTGGGATCTTGGTGCGCCTTGACCAGGGGTGTGGGGCCTTGCCCCCACTACCCACGTTCATATGGGTCCCCCCATGCAGGTGGGCCCCACTTCGGAACCTTCTAGAACCTTCCCAGTACAATACCGAAAAATCCCGAACATTTTCCGGTGGCCAAAATAGGACTTCCCATATATAAATCTTTACCTCCGGACCATTCCGGAACTCCTCGTGACGTCCGGGATCTCATCCGGGACTCCAAACAACTTTCGGTTAACCGCATACTAATATCTCTACAACTCTAGCGTCACCGAACCTTAAGTGTGTAGACCCTACGGGTTCGGGAGACATGCAGACATGACCGAGACGACTCTCCGGTCAATAACCAACAGCGGGATCTGGACACCCATGTTGACTCCCACATGTTCCACGATGATCTCATCGGATGAACCACGATGTCGAGGATTCAATCAATCCCGTATACAATTCCCTTTGTCAATCGGTACATTACTTGCCCGAGATTCGATCGTCGGTATCCCAATACCTTGTTCAATCTCGTTACCGGCAAATCACTTTACTCGTACCGTAATGCATGATCCCGTGACCAAACACTTCGTCACATTGAGCTCATTATGATGATGCATTACCGAGTGGGCCCAGAGATACCTCTCCTTCATACGGAGTGACAAATCCCAGTCTCGATTCGTGCCAACCCAACAGACACTTTCGGAGATACCCGTAGTGCATCTTTATAGCCACCCAATTACGTTGTGACGTTTGGCACACCCAAAGAACTCCTATGGTATCCGGGAGTTGCACAATCTCATGGTCTATGGAAATGATACTTGACATTTGGAAAAGCTCTAGCAAACGAACTACACGATCTTGTGCTGTGCTTAGGATTGGGTCTTGTCCATCACATCATTCTCCTAATGATGTGATCCTGTTATCAATGACATCCAATGTCCATAGTCAGGAAACCATGACTATCTGTTGATCAACGAGCTAGTCAACTAGAGGCTCACTAGGGACATGTTGTGGTCTATGTATTTACACATGTATTACGATTTCCGGATAACACAATTATAGCATGAACAATAGACAATTATCATGAACAAGGAAATATAATAATAACCATTTTATTATTGCCTCTAGGGCATATTTCCAACAGTCTCCCCCTTGCACTAGAGTCAATAATCTAGTTACATTGTGATGAATCGAACACCCATAGAGTTATGGTGTTGATCATGTTTTGCTCTAGGGAGAGGTTTAGTCAACGGATCTGCTACATTCAGGTCCGTATGTACTTTACAAATATCTATGTCTCCATTTTGAACATTTTCACGAATGGAATTGAAGCGACGCTTGATATGCCTGGTCTTCCTGTGAAACATGGGCTCCTTGGCAAGGGCAATAGCTCCAGTGTTGTCACAGAAGAGAGTCATCGGGCCCGACGCATTGGGAATAACTCCTAGGTCGGTAATGAACTCCTTCACCCAGATTGCTTCTTGTGCTGCCTCTGAGGCCGCCATGTATTCCGTTTCACATGTAGATCCCACCACAACGCTTTGCTTGCAACTGCACCAGCTTACTGCCCCACCATTCAAAATATACACGTATCCAATTTGTGACTTAGAGTCATCCAGATCTATGTCAAAACTAGCATCGACGTAACCCTTTACGACGAGCTCTTCGTCACCTCCATAAACGAGAAACATATCCTTAGTCCTCTTCAGGTACTTCAGGATATTCTTGACCGCTGTCCAGTGTTCCATGCCGGGATTACTTTGGTACCTTCCTACCAAACTTACGACAAGGTTTACATCAGGTCTGGTACACAGCATGGCATACATAATAGACCCTATGGCCGAGGCATAGGGGACGACACTCATCTTTTCTCTATCTTCTGTCGTGGTCGGGCATTGAGCCGTGCTCAATTGCACACCTTGCAATACAGGCAAGAACCCCTTATTGGACTGATCCATATTGAACTTCTTCAATATCTTGTCAAGGCACGTACTTTGTGAAAGACCAATGAGGCGTCTTGATCTATCTCTATAGATCTTGATGCCTAATATATAAGCAGCTTCTCCAAGGTCCTTCATTGAAAAACACTTGTTCAAGTAGGCCTTTATGCTTCCCAAGAATTCTATATCATTTCCCATCAACAGTATGTCATCCACATATAATATGAGAAATACTACAGAGCTCCCACTCACTTTCTTGTAAACACAGGCTTCTCCATAAGTCTGTGTAAACCCAAACGCTTTGATCATCTCATCAAATCGAATGTTCCAACTCCGAGATGCTTGCACCAGCCCATAGATGGAGCGCTGGAGCTTGCATACCTTGTTAGCATTCTTAGGATCGACAAAACCTTCCGGCTGCATCATATACAATTCTTCCTTAAGAAAGCCGTTAAGGAATGCCGTTTTGACGTCCATTTGCCATATCTCATAATCATAGTATGCGGCAATTGCTAACATGATTCGGACGGACTTCAGCTTCGCTACGGGTGAGAAAGTCTCATCGTAGTCAACCCCTTGAACTTGTCGATAACCCTTAGCGACAAGTCGAGCTTTATAGATGGTAACATTACCATCCGCGTCTGTCTTCTTCTTAAAGATCCATTTGTTTTTTATCGCTCACCGATCATCGGGCAAGACTGTCAAAGTCCACACTTTGTTTTCATACATGGATCCTATCTCGGATTGCATGGCTTTAAGCCATTTGTCGGATCTGGGCCCGCCATTGCTTCTTCATAGTTCGAAGGTTCACCATTGTCTAACAACAGGATTTCCAAGACAGGGTTGCCGTACCACTCTGGCGCGGAACGTGTCCTTGTGGACCTACGAAGTTCAGTAGGAGCTTGATCCGAAGTACCTTGATCATCATCATCATTAACTTCCTCTCTAGTCGGTGCAGGCACCACAGGAACATCTTCCTAAGCTGCGCTACTTTCCGGTTCAAGAGGTAGTACTTCATCAAGTTCCACTTTCCTCCCACTTACTTCTTTTGAGAGAAACTCTTTCTCCAGAAAGGACCCGTTCTTGGCAACAAAGATCTTGCCTTCGGCTCTGAGGTAGAAGGTATACCCAATGGTTTCCTTAGGGTATCCTATGAAGACGCATTTTTCCGACTTGGGTTCGAGCTTTTCAGGTTGAAGTTTCTTGACATAAGCATCGCATCCCAAACTTTTAGAAACGACAGCTTAGGTTTCTTCCCAAACCATAATTCATACGGTGTCGTCTCAACGGATTTCGACGGAGCCCTATTTAAAGTGAATGCGGCAGTCTCTAAAGCATAGCCCCAAAATGAGAGCGGTAGATCGGTAAGAGACATCATAGATCGCACCATATCCAATAGAGTGCGATTACGACGTTCGGACACACCATTTCGCTGAGGTGTTCCAGGCGGCGTGAGTTGTGAAACTATTCCACATTTCCTTAAGTGTGTGCCAAATTCGTGACTCAAATATTCCCCTCCACTATCTGATCATAAGAACTTTATTTTCCTGTCACGTTGATTCTCAACCTCACTCTGAAATTCCTTGAACTTTTCAAAGGTCTCAGACTTGTGTTTCATTAGGTAGACATACCCATATCTACTCAAGTCATCAGTGAGAGTGAGAACATAACGATAGCCACCGCGAGCCTCAACACTCATTGGACCGCACACATCAGTATGTATGATTTCCAATAAGTTGGTTGCTCGCTCCATTGTTCCGGAGAACGGAGTCTTGGTCATCTTATCCATGAGGCATGGTTCGCACGTGTCAAATGATTCGTAATCAAGAGACTCCAAAAGTCCATCTGCATGGAGCTTCTTCATGCGTTTGACACCAATGTGACCAAGACGGCAGTGCCACAAGTATGTGGGACTATCATTATCAACCTTACATCTTTTGGTATTCACACTATGAATATGTGTAACACTACGTTCGAGATTCATTAAGAATAAACCATTAACCAGCGGGGCATGACCATAAAACATATCTCTCATATAAATAGAACAACCATTATTCTCGGATTTAAATGAGTAGCCATCTCGAATTAAACGAGATCCTGATACAATGTTCATGCTCAAAGCTGGCACTAAATAACAATTATTGAGGTTTAAAACTAATCCCGTAGGTAAATGTAGAGGTAGCGTGCCGACGGCAATCACATCGACCTTGGAACCATTCCCGACGCGCATCGTCACCTCGTCCTTTGCCAGTCTCCGTTTATTCCGCAGCTCCTGCTTTGAGTTACAAATATGAGCAACCGCACCGGTATCAAATACCCAGGAGCTACTACGAGTGCTGGTAAGGTACACATCAATAACATGTATATCACATATACCTTTGGTGTTGCCGGCCTTCTTGTCCGCTAAGTACTTGGGGCAGTTCCGCTTCCAGTGACCACTTCCCTTGCAATAAAAGCACTCAGTCTCAGGCTCGGGTCCATTCTTTGGCTTCTTCCCGGCAACTGGCTTACCGGGCGCGGCAACTCCCTTGCCGTCCTTCTTGAAGTTCTTCTTACCCTTGCCTTTCTTGAACTTAGTGGTTTTATTCACCATCAACACTTGATGTTCCTTTTTGATCTCCACCTCCGCTGATTTCAGCATTGAATATACCTCAGGAATGGTCTTTTCCATCCCCTGCATATTGAAGTTCATCACAAAGCTCTTGTAGCTCGGTGGAAGCGACTGAAGGATTCTGTCAATGACCGCATCATCCGGGAGATTAACTCCTAGCTAAGTCAAGCGGTTGTGTAACCCAGACATTTTGAGTATGTGCTCACTGACAGAACTATTTTCCTCCATCTTACAACTGAAGAACTTGTCGGAGAATTCATATCTCTCGACCCGGGCATGAGCTTGGAAAACCATTTTCAGCTCTTCGAACATCTCATATGCTCTGTGTTGCTAAAAACGCTTTTGGAGCCCCGGTTCTAAGCTATAAAGCATGCCGCACTGAACGAGGGAGTAATCATCAGCATGCTGCTGCCAAGCGTTCATAACGTCTTGTTTCTCTGGGATGGGTGCGTCACCTAGTGGTGCTTCTAGGACATAATCTTTCTTGGCAGCTATGAGGATGATCCTCAGGTTCCGGACCTAGTCCGTATAGTTGCTGCCATCATCTTTCAGCTTGGTTTTCTCTAGGAACGCGTTGAAGTTGAGGGCAACATTAGCATGGGCCATTTGATCTACAAGACATATTGTAAAGATTTTAGACTAAGTTCATGATAATTAAGTTCATCTAATCAAAATATTCAATGAACTCCCACTCAGATAGACATCCCTCTAGTCATCTAAGTGAAACATGATCTGAGTCAACTAGGCCGTGTCCGATCATCACGTGAGACGGGCTAGTCAACATCGGTGAACATCTTCATGTTGATCGTATCTTCTATACGACTCATGCTCGACCTTTCGGTCTTCCGTGTTCCGAGGCCATGTCTGTACATGCTAGGCTCGTCAAGTCAACCTAAGTGTATTGCGTGTGTAAATCTGGCTTACACCCGTTGTATTCGAACGTTAGAATCTATCACACCCGATCATCACGTGGTGCTTCGAAACAACGAACCTTCGCAATGGTGCACAGTTAGGGGGAACACTTTCTTGAAATTATTGCGAGGGATCATCTTATTTAAGCTACCGTCGTTCTAAGCAAATAAGATGTAAAACATGATAAACATCACATGCAATCAAATAGTGACATGATATGGCCAGTATCATATTGCTCCTTTGATCTCCATCTTCGGGGCGCCATGATCATCTTCGTCATCGGCATGACACCATGATCTCCATCATCGTGTCTTCATGAAGTTGTCACGCCAACGATTACATCTACTTCTATGGCTAACGTGTTTAGCAATAAAGTAAAGTAATTTACATGGCGTTATTCAATGACACGCAGGTCATACAAAAAATAAAGACAACTCCTATGGCTCCTGCCGGTTGTCATACTCATCGACATGCAAGTCGTGATTCCTATTACAAGAACATGATCAATCTCATACATCACATATATTTCATTCATCACATCCTTTTGGCCATATCACATCACAAGGCATATGCTGCAAAAACAAGTTAGACGTCCTCTAATTATTGTTGCATGTTTTTACGTGGCTTCTATAGGTTTCTAGCAAGAACGTTTCTTACCTACGTAAAACCACAACGTGATATGCCAACTTCTATTTACCCTTCATAAGGACCCTTTTCATCGAATCCGATCCGACTAAAGTGGGAGAGACAGACACCCGCTAGCCACCTTATGCAACTAGTGCATGTCAGTCGGTGGAACCTGTCTCACGTAAGCGTACGTGTAAGGTCGGTCCGGGCCGCTTCATCCCACGATGTCGCCGAAACAAGATAAGACTAGTAGTGGTAATAAAATTGACAACATCTACGCCCACAACAAATTTGTGTTCTACTCGTGCATAGAAACTACGCATAGACCTAGCTCATGATGCCACTGTTGGAGATCGTTGCAGAAATTAAAAAAATTCTACGCATCACCAAGAACAATCTATGGAGTCTTCTAGCAACAAGAGGGAAAAGAGTGCATCTACATACCCTTGTAGATCGCGAGCGGAAGCGTTCAAGTGAACGGGGTTGATGGAGTCGTACTCGTCGTGATCCAAATCACCGATGACCGAGCGCTGAATGGACGGCACCTCCGCGTTCAACACACGTATGGTTGGGGAAGACGTCTCCTCCTTCTTGATCCAGCAAGGGGAGGGAGAGGTTGATGGTGATCCAGCAGCACGACGGCGTGGTGGTGGAAGCAGCGGGGATCTCGGCAGGGCTTCGCCAAGCTCAGCGAGAGGGAGAGGGAGGCGCCAGGGGCTTGGGGTGCTCCTCCCATGCGCCTCCCCACTATATATAGGGGTGGAGGGGGCTGGTTTCCTGCCCTCCAAGTCCATTGGGGCGTTGGCAAAGGTGGGGGAAAGAAATCCCATCATTACCCTTCCCCACCGATTGTTATCCCCCCTTTTTTAGGGATCTTGATCTTATCCCTTCGGGATATGATCTTATTCCTTCTAAGGTGGGATCTTGGTGCGCCTTGACTAGGGGTGTGGGGCCTTGCCCCCACTACCCACGTTCATGTGGGTCCCCCCATGCAGGTGGGCCCCACTTCGGAACCTTCTAGAACCTTCCCAGTACAATACCGAAAAATCCCGAACATTTTCCGGTGGCCAAAATAGGACTTCCCATATATATATCTTTACCTCCGGACCATTCCGGAACTCCTCGTGACGTCCGGGATCTCATCCGAGACTCCGTACAACTTTCGGTTAACCGCATACTAATATCTCTACAACTCTAGCGTCACCGAACCTTAAGTGTGTAGACCCTACGGGTTCGGGAGACATGCAGACATGACCGAGACGACTCTCCGGTCAATAACCAACAGCGGGATCTGGATACCCATGTTGGCTCCCACATGTTCCATGATGATCTCATCGGATGAACCATGATGTCGAGGATTCAATCAATCCCGTATACAATTCCCTTTGTCAATCGGTACGTTACTTGCCCGAGATTCGATCGTCGGTATCCCAATACCTTGTCCAATCTCGTTACCGGCAAGTCACTTTACTCGTATCGTAATGCATGATCCCGTGACCAAACACTTGGTCACATTGAGCTCATTATGATGATGCATTACCGAGTGGGCCCAGAGATACCTCTCCGTCATACGGAGTGACAAATCCCAGTCTCGATTCGTGCCAACCCAACAGACACTTTCAGAGATACCCGTAGTGCACCTTTATAGCCACCCAGTTACGTTGTGACGTTTGGCACACCCAAAGCACTCCTATGGTATCCGGGAGTTGCACAATCTCATGGTCTAAGGAAATGATACTTGACATTTGGAAAAGCTCTAGCAAACGAACTACACGATCTTGTGCTATGCTTAGGATTGGGTCTTGTCCATCACATCATTCTCCTAATGATGTGATCCCGTTATCAATGGCATCCAATGTCCATAGTCAGGAAACCATGACTATCTGTTGATCAACGAACTAGTCAACTAGAGGCTCACTAGGGACATGTTGTGGTCTATGTATTCACACATGTATTACGATTTCCGGATAACACAATTATAGCATGAATAATAGACAATTATCATGAACAAGGAAATATAATAATAACCATTTTATTATTGCCTCTAGGGCATATTTCCAACAGGTTGATTGCTTGACTTGTGCTAAGTTGTTAAAATCTGCCAAGAACTAAAATTGGGAAAAGGCTAGATTTTTATTTGGTCAAGTAGTCTAATCACCCCCCCCCCTCTAGACATACTTTCGATCCTACAAGTGGTATCAGAGCTTTGGTCTCCATTTGCTTTGATTTCCATAGCTTTTGGTGGTCATAGCCTTGGTTTCACAACCTAGGAGAGTATGGCGTCTAGCGAGGGAAATTACCACCGTAGAGGTCCTTACTTTGATGGTACAAGTTTTGCTAGTTGGAAGCATAAGACGAAAATGCATATTCTTGGACATAACCCCGCCGTTTGGGCTATTGTGTGTATTGGCTTGCAAGGTGAATTCTTTGATGGGAGAGAACCAAACCGTGAAGCTACCGCGGAAGAGTTGAAGATGCTACAATACAATGCTCAAGCTTGTGATATTCTCTTCAATGGATTGTGCCCCGAAGAATTCAACAAAATCAGCCGTCTTGAGAATGCAAAGGAAATTTGGGATACTTTGATTGATATGCACGAAGGTACCGACTCCGTCAAGGAATCCAAATTGGATGTGCTTCAAAGTCAACTTGACAAGTTCAAAATGAAGGATGGTGAAGGTGTCGCCGAAATGTACTCTAGGCTTGCTCTAATCACAAATGAGATTGCTGGCTTAGGAAGTGAAGAGATGACCGAAAAATTCATCATCAAGAAGATCCTAAGAGCCTTGGATGGAAAATATGATACCGTGTGCACATTGATCCAAATGATGCCCAATTACGAAGATCTCAAGCCAACAGAAGTCATTGGAAGAATTGTTGCTCATGAGATGTCACTCAAGGATAAGGAAGAGCTTCACAACAAGTCTAGTGGTGCTTACAAAGCCTCGTGTGATGCTCCCACATCATCAAGTGAGAAACAAACCTTCAATGAAGAATTGAGCCTAATGGTAAAGAACTCCAACAAGTTCTACAAGAGTAGAAGCAAATAAAGAAGTTCCAAGTCAAGGTCCTACAATGACAAAAGATCTTCTAGTCGTGAGCGTAATTGCTACAATTGTGGAAGACCCGGACACTACTCCAATGAGTGTACGGCTCCCTACAAAAGAAGAGAAGATTCTCCCAAAAGAAGAAGTGGAAGAGAAGAATCACCACCAAGAGAAAGGAGGAGTAGAGATGATCGTTATGAACGAAGACCCTCTCGGAGAAGCAAGGACTCGGAAAGGAAGGATAAGTCATCAAGGAGCTACACAAAAAGAAGACATCAAGCTCATGTTGGTGAATGGGTATCCGGCTCCGACTCTGACAATCACTCCGAAAGAAGTTATCACTCCGACTCCGAATATACTCAAGATGAAGGTGTTGCCGGCCTAGCACTTGTGTCAACCAACTCCTACGACATATTTGACTCACCAAATGAAGGAATTGGAAGATGCTTCATGGCCAAAGGTCCAAAGGTAACACATCCCGAGTATGTTGATTTCAATAGTGATGAAGATGATTTGCTAGGTGATGATGATTTACTTGTTGACAACTCTAGTGATGAAAACTATGATGAAATGTCAATTAATCATGCTAATCAAGATAAAACGAATGATGATGATAAGAAGGAGATTGAGCGTCTAACTAAAGAACTAAACACTCTTAAGTTAGCTCATGAAACTACCTTGGAAAATCATCGAGAACTTTTAAAGACTCATGATAAGCTACGCTTTGAAAAGCTCAACCTTGAGCAAGAGCATGAGTTTCTAAAGGCAATCAATGATGATCTTCGCAAGAAAAGTTCTTCTTACATTGCCAAGCGTTTACTCTTGTCTACTTACATGCCACAAGTTAAATCTAGCAACAAGAACAAGAAAGATTCTTCATCTAGTAGTAACAACAATCATGCTAAATCCAATATTGTTGTTTCTAGTAGTTCTCTTGATTGCACTAATGATTCTCTTAGCCAAGTTACACTTGAGCAAGAAAATAGCTTATTGAAGGGAATTATAGAGAAAGGTGTTTACAAGAGCCTTGCCGGAGGTAAGCAATTTGAGGAAATTGTACGCAAGCAAGGAAGACACCGGAAGAATCAAGGTGTTGGTTTTGAACGAAAGTTCAATGCCAATGGAGTTGAGTGGAAAAAGATCAATACCCCAAGACGAAGTTTGTTCCTCAACAAGAGAAGTATGATCCTACTTCTTTCAAAGGGACACAAGCTCAAGATGATCTTCCACCACAAGACCACAAGCAAAAAGGCAAGGACAAGCTTCAAGAGGACATTGATGCATTTGAAGAAGCACCCAAGGCCTTGGTCAAGTGGGTTCCCAAGACTACATCAAGTTCTACTTCATCAAGTACAACTACAACTCCAAGGATTCCCATCAAGATGGTGTGGATCGAGAAGAAGAAGAACTAGAGAGTTCTTGAGGGTGACTCCGCCAACATACTTCACTCTTATCATTTTGGCAAGGACAAGTGCAAACAACTTCCATATCTTGCACTAGTTCAAGGAGTCACAAACCCTCTTGTTGGTAAGACAAGGGACAAGGTAACCTAATGCTTTCATGGACATCATCTTGTGTATGCATCACTCTATGTCTATGGATATCCTTGTTTGTTCCTTGTGGGACTAACCCGTGTAGGTATTGAAAGTGCAACTCACTCCAAAGGATTGCTCCAAATGATCTACATCAACATTGAGCATCTACATCTTCAACACCTACATGAAGTCATCATCGACAAAACCCAAGGTTAGTTCATCCCTTTAAGGGGGGATATCACATCTAGGGGGAGCTTTACTCTTAATCAATTGAGCTAAAGCAACTCTAATGGTGTGAACACATCAATGCTTTATGAAAAAGTGGTAACCCCACTTGTGCTTAAACGATGAGTATGACCTATGATCAAATGTTCCCATTTTACTCCTAAGTCAATATACTCATACATAGATGACCTAGTCATCGCCAATTGCTTGATAGATGCTAGAGTGTTTGTGCATGCTTTTGTCACATATTTCATTTGCCATTTTATTGTGTGAGCATGTTGGTTGCATATTTTACTCATTCGAGGACATCCATTTGTTGTTTTGATTGTTTGGCTCTTTCTCTTTTGCCAAATGGATGGACAAGAATGCCTAAGAACTCCCTCTAGCTATCTATGCTCTTCTCATCTCAAACTCTATTCATGCTACATCATAAAGTTTGATCAAGTCAGATTCGAACCACTCTGTGTGAGGAGCACTCGGAGTTCCCGATTCATCATAGACTTAAACCTCCAAAACCTCTTTGTGCATCTCGGTCTGACCGATTCATCCCTTTCGGTCCTACCGAGTCACTAAGTTGATCTAGGGTTTTCAATCTCGGTGCAACCGATTAGAACCTTTCGGTCACACCGAGTTGCAGTAACTGCTTGCAGTTTTGCATCTCGGTGCCACCGAGTCGTTCCACTCGGTCACACCGACAGGATCAGGTTATATATACCAACGGGCCAAATTTTGGAAATTTTTCCGAACCTCCTCGCCCGCGCATAACCTGCTCTGCCTCTTCGGGTCTCCGGATCGTCCTCTCGTCGCCAGCGACCTCCCGCCGCTGGTCTCCGCCGCCGTCAACGGAAATCTTCACCGACGTTGCCGCCGTAGCAAGTTCGTCGCCGAACTAGGGTACGAACTTGATCTTTGTGCTAATCCTTAACTCCGATTCTTAGCACATTGCTTTGCCATGATTCTTGCCATGATTGAAATCATCCTGTCCAGCGGAAACATCCCGTAGATTAGTTTTGATTTGAAAATTTAGGGTTAGGTCTCCGCCGAATTCATCTCGGACCGACCGAGTTGTAGAAATCGGTCTCACCGATTGGCTTAGGCCAGAGCACACGCGTTTTCGGTCTGACCGAAAATTGCAAATCGGTGTGACCGAGTTCGATTCTTTGTGAAACCCTAGCAGTCTCGGTACCACCGAGTTTACAAATCGGTAGATCCGAAATGCTTTCTGTGAAGAACTAAAACTAAGTTTTTAAGTCATCCTTTTTGCAAAACTCATGTACTTTGTGATGCTCATCTACTCTACCTCATCTATAACCTATTCATTAGGGGTCTGTTGTCAGAGTATTTGCAGAGATGTCTGACCAGAGTGATAGTCAGAATAGGTCTGAGCAACATGTGCAGATGAGTGAGGGTTTAGATCCCTCTAGCAGCTATGATGAAGGCAGCAGGAGCACACCAAGCAATCTGCCAAAGGCTGCCACCAGGACAAGGAAGAAGAGGAATTCTGACTCTGAAGATGAAGATTATGTGGCAGTTGAAGATGAAGCCACTTCAAAGAAGAATGTACTAAAGAAAGAGTATGGCACAGCTACAACAAAGCCTGGTATGAAAACTAAGATGCCAGCAAGAAGACAGCCCATGTCAAAAGTCAGAACATCAACTGCTGAAGCTTCAAAATCAGCTGCTGAAGAAGCTGAAAAAGGGAAGAAGAGGAAGGAGAGGGTTAATAAAACAATGGCCAGAGTCATTGGAAAGCCCTCCATGATGCAAGAACATTCAGAAGAAGAAGAAGGGGAAGAGGATGCTGCACCAGCACCCAAAGCACAAAAGCTTATGGCAGATGCAATCAAAGCAGGGGCTGCTCCATCAAAGCCCAAAGCTGCTCCCAAGGCTGCTGCTCCAGCTCCAAAGCCGAAGCCCAAGAGGAGCACCAGGAATATCCATGCTGAAGAAAAGAACAAGGCCCCAGTGCCTCAAGCTGCTGAAGAAGAAGAAGATGATTCTGTTGTTTTGAGGAAGCTGAAGCCCAAGATCCCAGACCACATTGATGCACACCCAGTTGCAGAAAACATGAAGATCAGGAAGGATGCAGGATTGAGACTATGGAGACAGTCTGATCCATATGCTATCAGAAGAAGGACTGCTGTGGACTACAGGTTTCACACTAAGGAACAGCAGGACTTCTATGAGACTGTTTTGCTTGACAAGAAGCCCATTGTGTGTGATATGAGATGGGTTGACTGGGAATTCATCAAGGAAAATGAGGATCACTTCCCTGGAGTGCTTGACAGCTTTAAGGCATGTGGAGTGGATACTTTTGTTGCCCAGAAGCTCACCAAGTGGAATGATGAGCTCATCATGCAGTTTTACTCCACTGCCCACTTCTATCCAAATGGAAGGATTGTGTGGATGTCTGAGGGTACTAGGTACCAATCTATAGTTGATGAGTGGGCCAAGCTTATAAATGTTCCTGAGGAACATGAGGATGACTTGGACATTTATGCAGAGAAGAAGAAAGACCACAACAGTATGGCTAACATGTACAAGGAGATCCCAGATGCTGCTTTGGATACACATAAGTTTGGATCAATTCACTACCTGCTGTCTGGTCTGCCAACAATCAACTGGATCTTAAGGCACACACTGCTACCCAAGTCAGGTGATCACAAGATGATCATAGGACATGCTATAAACTTGCTGCACATATTTGACGTCCCACAGAAGTTCAAAATTATGAGCCTGATTATAGAGACAATCAAGAGGACTGCAGCTGATCAGAAGAGAAGTTGTGGGTATGCCCCACATATTCAGGAGCTAATCAACTCAAAGATGGGTAAAGGCAAGTACATCTTGGATAAGGAGCACCTGCCCATCTATCCTGAATTTGAAAACAACACTGTTGTGATGAATGAGAATGAACCATCTTCAGCTCAAGCACATGAGAAGAGAGAGAAGGCTAAGGCAGAGAAGGCTGCAAAGATGCCAACAGCAGAGGAGGCATCTCAGGTATTCTTGAAGAGCAAGCAAGACCAGCTTGGGTATCTGATCCAATCCACCTTGAGGATTGAGAAGGGCTTGGCCACCCTCACCAAGAACCAGGAGAGTCTGGAGAGGATCATTGAGCAGAAATTCTATGACCTTGATGTCAAGGTGACAGAGATCCAAACTGGCAGTTGAGCAACTTCAGGAGGAAGCAGAGGAGAAGAAGGGTAAGTCTACCACAGATGCTTTTGCTAGAGTGCCCAGAGGACAGAGATCTGCTGCAGTGCTAGTGACAGACACCAGAGCCACAGCATCAGCACCAGCAGCTACAACTCCAGTTCCACCTCCACCAGCTCCAGCTACTTCATCAGAAGCCTTCGTTCTTGGAGTTCTCTCGACACCTCCTACTGAATATCAAGCCTGAGAGTCATTTAGCACTATGCATTTTTGAACTTTTTTGTAACTTGTTGCCAAAGGGGGAGAAAAATGTATAGATCATAGGCTTCGAGAGAGAGAGAGTGTTGGTTTTTACCTCTCTTTGCACTTATTTGGTTTGGTTTGAACTTTATGGTGTGCTTGTGTGAGCTACTTGTGAGATACTTGTTTGATCTTGTGTTTGATCATATGCTACCCTTAATGCTTGTTGGATGATATTATCTCTTATATCCTAGATGATCATTCACTTGTTTTGGTGATGAGTGCATGCTTTAACTTCTATCATTTTGAGCGCTCCACCAAGATGTATGTGACATGGAAGAGTAACCCATGATCCTAATCGATTGTGCATTTGCATTCAAAAGCAAATTTTAAATAATGCACAAATTTAGGGGGAGCTCTTGCTTATCACATACCTCTCAAAGCGACGATGTTTTTCAATACTATTTATCATTTGTCGAAGCTTTGATCTATATGTTGTCATCAATTACCAAAAAGGGGGAGATTGAAAGTGTAACTATCCCTGGGCGGTTTTGGTAATTCCTAACAACATATAGCTCATTGAGCTAATGCTATTTCAAGATAGATATTTCAGGAAAGCTCAATGATTGGCATGGCATGGATTAGAAAGTGGACCCTTCAAAATGCTAAGGACAAAAGATTGGCTCAAGCTCAAAGCACAAGACTCTACATTTTCTATTTTAGTGATCCAAGATCACATTGAGTCTATAGGAAAAGCCAATACTATTAAGAAGGAATGAGGTGCTTGCTCAAAATGCTTAGTGATATGCTCCAAAACCCTCCACTACTTTCTCATATCCACATATGTCCCACACCACAAGTCCAACTCGGCCCCACTGATTCTTTCTATCCGGAGCCACCGAGTTCAGTTGACATAGCCACTGCCAAAAACCCTAGTCTTTTCGGTCTCACCGATAGGGATCTCGGTCTCACCGAGATGAGATTGTAATCTCTCTGTTTCCCTTCGTAACGTTTCGGTCAAACCGAGATGAGCGATCGGTCCCACCGAGATTGCAATGCAAACACTCTGTTTCCTTTTCGTAATGTTTCGGTCCAACCGAGATGAGCGAATCGGTCCCATCGAGTTTGCCTAACCAACTCTCTGTTTGACTATTACCAAAATCGGTCCCACCGAGTTTGTGTAATCGGTCTCACTGAGATTACGTTATGCCCTAACTCTAATGAAATCGGTCCCACCGAGTTGACATGTCAGTCCCACCGAAACACCTAACGGTCACATTATGAACCAAATCGATCTGACCGAGTTCTCTGAATCGGTCCCACCGAGTTTGGTGATTTGTGTGTAACGGTTAGATTTTGTGTGGAGGCTATATATACCCCTCCACCCACTCTTCATTTGTGGAGAGAGCCATCAGAACATGCCTACACTTCCAATACATATTTTCTGAGAGAGAACCACCTACACTTGTGTTGAGGTCAAGATATTCCATTCCAACCACATAAATCTTGATCTATAGCCTTCCCCAAGTTGCTTTCCACTCAAATCTTCTTTCTACCAAATCCAATCCTATGAGAGAGAGTTGAGTGTTGGGGAGACTATCATTTGAAGCACAAGAGCAAAGAGTTCATCATCAACACACCATTTGTTACTTCTTGGAGAGTGGTGTCTCCTAGATTGGCTAGGTGTCACTTGGGAGCCTTCGACAAGATTGTGGAGTTGAACCAAGGAGTTTGTAAGGGCAAGGAGATCGCCTACTTCATGAAGATCTACCCTAGTGAGGCAAGTCCTTCGTGGGCGACAGCCATGGTGGGATAGACAAGGTTGCTTCTTCGTGGACCCTTCGTGGGTGGATCCCTCCGTGGACTCGCGCAACTGTTACCCTTCGTGGGTTAAAGTCTCCATCAACATGGATGTACGATAGCACCACCTATCGGAACCACGGATAAAAAATCTCCATGTCAACATTGCGTTTGCTCCCTCAAACTCATCCCTTTACCTTCATATGCAATTGTTTTACATTCCGCTGCTATACTCTTAGAATTGCATGTGTAGGTTGATTGCTTGACTTGTGCTAAGTTGTTAAAATCTGCCAAGAACTAAAATTGGGAAAATGCTAGATTTTTATTTGATCAAGTAGTCTAATCACCCCCCTCTAGACATACTTTCGATCCTATAGTTATTCTCCGACTGAGGCCCTTGACATTGCCAACCGCCTCAATTGTCGCCTGGGCTCCCTCCCCACGACCTACCTGGGGACGCCCATTAGTGATTCTCGGCTTACCGTTGCTGACCTGCGTCCAGCGGTGACCAAGTTGCAAACGCGCATTGAGCCTTGGCAGGGTCGGTGGCTTTCGAAGGCGGCCCGGACGATTCTCATGAACTCCTCCCTCTCCAGCCTCCTCTTGTTCCTTATGAGCTTCTACAGCCTTCACGAGACCCTCCATCACGAGATCGCCAAGATCCAATCCCGCTTCTATTGGGCCGGGGACAATAATAAGCAGAAATATCATATGGTTAGTTGGCCCGACATCTGCAAGCCCCGGGAGCAAGGAGGCCTCGGCATCATGTGCTCGAAGCGCATGAACATTGCCCTCCTCCCCCGCTGGCTCTGGCGCATCTCACAAGGGCACGGTGGGCTGTGGTTAGACATCATCCGGAACAAATACTTGCGTGGCCAACCACTGGCATTCTTGTTGGGAATCGTAGCATAATTTTAAAATTTTCCTACGCTCACCAAGATGCATCTATGGAGTATACTAGCAACGAGGGGAAAGGAGTGCATCTACATACCCTTGTAGATCGCGAGCGGAAGCGTTCCAATGAACGTGGATGACGGAGTCGTACTCGCCGTGATCCAAATCACCGATGACCGAGTGCCGAACGGACGGCACCTCCGCGTTCAACACACGTACGATGCAGCGACGTCTCCTCCTTCTTGATCCAGCAAGGGGGAAGGAGAAGTTGATGGAGATCCAGCAGCACGACGGCGTGGTGGTGGATGTAGCGGGTCTCGGCAGGGCTTCGCCGAGCTTCTGCGAGACGGAGGGGTGTAGCAGGGGAGGAGGGAGGCGCCCAAGGCTGTAGGTTGCTGCCCTCCCTCCCCCCTTTATATAGGCCCCCTGGGAGGGGGGGCGGCGGCCAAAGCCCATCTAGGGCAAGGGGCAGCGGCCAAAGGGGGGGAAGGGGTTGCCTTGCCCCCCAAGGTAAGGGGGAAGCCCCCCACCCTAGGGTTCCCAACCCTAGGCGCATGGGGGGAGGCCCATGGGGGGCGCCCAGCCCACTAGGGGCTGGTTCCCTTCCACTTTCAGCCCATGGGGCCCTCCGGGACAGGTGGCCCCACCCGGTGGACCCCCGGGACCCTTCCGGTGGTCCCGGTACAATACCGGTAACCCCCGAAACTTTCCCGGTGGCCGAAACTTGACTTCCTATATATAATTCTTCACCTCCGGACCATTCCGGAACCTCTCGTGACGTCCGGGATCTCATCCGGGACTCCGAACAACTTTCGGGTTTCCGCATACATATATCTCTACAACCCTAGCGTCACCGAACCTTAAGTGTGTAGACCCTACGGGTTCGGGAGACATGCAGACATGACCGAGACGCCTCTCCGGTCAATAACCAACAGCGGGATCTGGATACCCATGTTGGCTCCCACATGTTCCACGATGATCTCATCGGATGAACCACGGTGTCGAGGATTCAATCAATCCCGTATGCAATTCCCTTTGTCAATCGGTATGTTACTTGCCCGAGATTCGATCGTCGGTATCCCAATACCTTGTTCAATCTCGTTACCGGCAAGTCTCTTTACTCGTACCGCAATGCATGATCCCGTGACTAACGCCTTAGTCACATTGAGCTCATTATGATGATGCATTTCCGAGTGGGCCCAGAGATACCTCTCCGTCACACGGAGTGACAAATCCCAGTCTCGATCCGTGCCAACCCAACAGACACTTTCGGAGATACCCGTAGTGCACCTTTATAGTCACCCAGTTACGTTGTGACGTTTGGCACACCCAAAGCACTCCTACGGTATCCGGGAGTTGCACGATCTCATGGTCTAAGGAAAAGATACTTGACATTGGAAAAGCTCTAGCAAACGAAACTACACGATCTTTTATGCTATGCTTAGGATTGGGTCTTGTCCATCACATCATTCTCCTAATGATGTGATCCCGTTATCAATGACATCCAATGTCCATAGTCAGGAAACCATGACTATCTGTTGATCAACGAGCTAGTCAACTAGAGGCTTACTAGGGACACGTTGTGGTCTATGCATTCACACATGTATTACGATTTCCGGACAATACAATTATAGCATGAACAATAGACGATTATCATGAACAAAGAAATATAATAATAACCATTTATTATTGCCTCTAGGGCATATTTCCAACAGTCTCCCACTTGCACTAGAGTCAATAATCTAGTTACATTGTGATGAATCGAACACCCATTGCGTCCTGGTGTTGATCATGTTTTGCCCTAGGGAGAGGTTTAGTCAACGGATCTGCTACATTCAGGTCCGTATGTACTTTACAAATATCTATGTCTCCATTTTGAACACTTTCATGAATGGAGTTGAAGCGACGCTTGATATGCCTGGTCTTCTGTGAAACCTGGGCTCCTTCGCAAGGGCAATAGCTCCAGTGTTGTCACAGAAGAGAGTCATCGGGCCCGACGCATTGGGAATCACCCCTAGGTCGGTAATGAACTCCTTCATCCAGACTGCTTCCTGTGCTGCCTCCGAGGCTGCCATGTACTCCGCTTCACATGTAGATCCCGCCACGACGCTTTGCTTGCAACTGCACCAGCTTACTGCTCCTCCATTAAAAATATACACGTATCCGTTTTGTGACTTCGAGTCATCCAGATCTGTGTCGAAGCTAGCATCGACGTAACCCTTTACGACGAGCTCTTCGTCACCTCCATAAACGAGAAACATATCCTTAGTCCTCTTCAGGTACTTCAGGATATTCTTGACCGCTGTCCAGTGTTCCATGCCGGGATTACTTTGGTACCTTCCTACCAAACTTACGGCAAGGTTTACATCAGGTCTGGTACACAGCATGGCATACATAATAGACCCTATGGCCGAGGCATAGGGGATGACACTCATCTTTTCTATATCTTCTGCCGTGGTCGGGCATTGAGTCGTGCTCAATTGCACACCTTGCAATACAGGCAAGAACCCCTTCTTGGACTGATCCATACTGAACTTCTTCAATATCTTGTCAAGGTATGTACTCTGTGAAAGACCAATGAGGCATCTTGATCTATCTCTATAGATCTTGATGCCTAATATATAAGCAGCTTCTCCAAGGTCCTTCATTGAAAAACACTTATTCAAATAGGCCTTTATACTCTCCAAGAATTCTATATCATTTCCCATCAACAGTATGCCATCCACATATAATATGAGAAATGCTACAGAGCTCCCACTCACTTTCTTGTAAACACAGGCTTCTCCATAAGTCTGTGTAAACCCAAACGCTTTGATCATCTCATCAAAGCGAATGTTCCAACTCCGAGATGCTTGCACCAGCCCATAGATTGAGCGCTGGAGCTTGAATACTTTGTTAGCATTCTTAGGATCGACAAAACCTTCCGGCTGCATCATATATAACTCTTCCTTAAGGAAGCCATTAAGGAATGCCGTTTTGACGTCCATCTGCCATATCTCATAATCATAGTATGCGGCAATTGCTAACATGATTCGGACGGACTTCAGCTTCGCTACGGGTGAGAAAGTCTCATCGTAGTCAACCCCTTGAACTTGTCGATAACCCTTAGCGACAAGTCGAGCTTTGTAGATGGTCACATTACCATCTGCGTCCGTCTTCTTCTTAAATATCCATTTGTTTTCTATGGCTCGCCGCTCATCGGGCAAGTCAGTCAAAGTCCATACTTTGTTTTCATACATGGATTCTATCTCGGATTTCATGGCTTCTAGCCATTTGTCGGAATCCGGGCCCGCCATCGCTTCTTCATAGTTCGAAGGTTCACTGTTGTCTAACAACATGATTTCCAGGACAGGGTTGCCGTACCACTCTGGTGCGGAACGTGTCCTTGTGGACCTCCGAAGTTCAGTAACTTGATCTGAAGCTTCATGATCATCATCATTAACTTCCTCCCCAGTCGGTGTAGGCACCACAGGAACATTTTCCCGCGCTGCGCTACTTTCCGGTTCGGAAGGGGTGACTATCACCACATCAAGTTCCACTTTCCTCCCACTCAATTCTTTCGAGAGAAACTCCTTCTCTAGAAAGGACCCGTTCTTAGCAACGAAGATCTTGCCTTCGGATCTGAGGTAGAAGGTATACCCAATAGTTTCCTTAGGGTATCCAATGAAGACACATTTTTCTGACTTGGGTTCGAGCTTTTCAGGTTGTAGTTTCTTGACATAAGCATCGCATCCCCAAACTTTTAGAAACGACAGCTTAGGTTTCTTCCCAAACCATAATTCATACGGTGTCGTCTCAACGGATTTCGACGGAGCCCTATTTTAAAGTGAATGCGGCAGTCTCTAAAGCATAGCCCCAAAATGAGAGCGGTAAATCGGTAAGAGACATCATAGATCGCACCATATCCAATAGAGTGCGATTACGATGTTCGGACACACCATTTCTCTGAGGTGTTCCAGGCGGCGTGAGTTGTGAAACTTATTCCACATTTCCTTAAGTGTGTACCAAATTCGTGACTTAAATATTCTCCACCACGATCTGATCGTAAGAATTTTATTTTTCTGTCACGTTGATTCTCAACTTCACTCTGAAATTCCTTGAACTTTTCAAAGGTTTCAGACTTGTGTTTCATTAGGTAGACATACCCATATCTACTTAAGTCATCAGTGAGAGTGAGAACATAACGATATCCTCCGCGAGCCTCAACACTCATTGGACCGCACACATCGGTATGTATGATTTCCAATAAGTTGGTTGCTCGCTCCATTGTTCCGGAGAACAGAGTCTTGGTCATCTTACCCATGAGGCATGGTTCGCACGTGTCAAATGATTCGTAATCAAGAGACTCCAAAAGTCCATCTGCATGGAGCTTCTTCATGCGCTTGACACCAATGTGACCAAGGCGGCAGTGCCACAAGTATGTGGGACTATCGTTATCAACTTTACATCTTTTGGTATTCACGCTATGAACATGTGTAACATCACGTTCGAGATTCATCAAAAATAAACCATTGACCAGCGGGGCATGACCATAAAACATATCTCTCAAATAAATAGAACAACCATTATTCTCGGATTTAAATGAGTAGCCATCTCGAATTAAACGAGATCCAGATACAATGTTCATGCTCAAAGCTAGCACTAAATAACAATTATTGAGGTTTAAAACTAATCCCGTGGGTAGATGCAGAGGTAGCGTGCCGACGGCGATCACATCGACCTTGGAACCATTCCCGACGCGCATCGTCACCTCGTCCTTCGCCAGTCTCCGTTTATTCCGTAGTTCCTGCTTTGAGTTACAAATATGAGCAACCGCACCGGTATCAAATACCCAGGAGCTACTACGAGTACTGGTAAGGTACACATCAATTACATGTATATCACATATACCTTTGGTGTTGCCAGCCTTCTTCTTGTCCGCTAAGTATTTGGGGCAGTTCCGCTTCCAGTGACCACTTCCCTTGCAATAAAAACACTCAGTCTCGGGCTTGGGTCCATACTTTGACTTCTTCCCAGTAACTGGTTTACCGGGCGCGGCAACTCCCTTGCCGTCCTTTTTGAAGTTCTTCTTACCCTTGCCCTTCTTGAACTTAGTGGTTTTATTCACCATCAACACTTGATGTTCTTTTCTGATCTCCCCTTCCGCTGATTTCAGCATTGAATACACCTCAGGAATGGTCTTTTCCATCCCCTGCATATTGTAGTTCATCACAAAGCTCTTGTAGCTTGGTGGAAGCGATTGGAGGATTCTGTCAATGACCGCGTCATCCGGGAGATTAACTCCCAGCTGAGACAGGCGGTTATGCAACCCAGACATTCTGAGTATGTGCTCACTAACAGAACTGTTCTCCTCCATTTTACAGCTGAAGAACTTGTCGGAGACATCATATCTCTCGACCCGGGCATGAGCTTGGAAAACCAATTTCAGCTCCTCGAACATCTCATATGCTCCATGTTTCTCAAAACGCTTTTGGAGACCCGGTTCTAGGCTGTAAAGCATGCCGCACTGAACGAGGGAGTAATCATCAGCACGCTGCTGCCAAGCGTTCATAACATCTTGGTTCTCTGGGATTGGTGCATCACCTAGCGGTGCTTCTAAGACATAATCTTTCTTGGCTACTATGAGGATGAGCCTCAGGTTCCGGACCCAGTCCGTATAGTTGCTGCCATCATCTTTCAGCTTGGTTTTCTCTAGGAACGCGTTGAAATTGAGGACAACGTTGGCCATTAGATCTACAAGACATAGTGTAAAGATTTTAGACTAAGTTCATGATAATTAAGTTCATCTAATCAAATTATTTAATGAACTCCCACTCAGATAGACATCCCTCTAGTCATCTAAGTGAAACATGATCCGAGTTAACTAGGCCGTGTCCGATCATCACGTGAGACGGACTAGTCAAGATCGGTGAACATCTCCATGTTGATCGTATCTTCTATACGACTCATGCTCGACCTTTTGGTCCTCCGTGTTCCGAGGCCATGTCTGTACATGCTAGGCTCGTCAAGTCAACCTAAGTGTATTGCGTGTGTTCCGAGGCCATGTCTGTACATGCTAGGCTCGTCAACACCCGTTGTATTCGAACGTTAGAATCTATCACACCCGATCATCACGTGGTGCTTCGAAACAACGAACCTTCGCAACGGTGCACAGTTAGGGTGAACACTTTCTTGAAATTATTATAAGGGATCATCTTACTTACTACCGTCGTTCTAAGCAAATAAGATGCATAAACATGATAAACATCACATGCAATCAAATAGTGACATGATATGGCCAATATCATCATGCTCCTTTGATCTCCATCTTCGGGGCACCATGATCATCTTCGTCACCGGCATGACACCATGATCTCCATCATTGTGTCTTCATGAAGTCGTCACGCCAACGATTACTTCTACTTACATGGCTAACTCGTTTAGCAATAAAGTAAAGTAAATTACATGGCGTTATTCAATGACACGCAGGTCATGCAAAATAATAAAGACAACTCCTATGGCTCCTGCCGGTTGTCATACTCATCGACATGCAAGTCGTGATTCCTATTACAAGAATATGATCAATCTCATACATCACATATATCATTCATAACATCTTCTGGCCATATCACATCACATAGCACTTGCTGCAAAAACAAGTTAGACGTCCTCTAATTGTTGTTGCAAGTTTTTACGTGGTTTGTAGGTTTCTAGCAAGAACGTTTTCTTACCTACGTATGACCACAACGTGATTTGCCAATTTCTATTTACCCTTCATAAGGACCCTTTTCATCGAATCCGTTCCGACTAAAGTAGGAGAGACAGACACCCGCTAGCCACCTTATGCATCTAGTGCATGTCAGTCGGTGGAACCTGTCTCACGTAAGCGTACGTGTAAGGTCGGTCCGGGCCGTTTCATCCTACAATGCCGCCGAAACAAGAAAAGACTAGTAGCGGCAAGAAGAATTGGCAAACTCAACGCCCACAACTGCTTTGTGTTCTACTCGTGCATAGTAACTACGCATAGGCCTGGCTCATGATGCCACTGTTGGGAATCGTAGCATAATTTTAAAATTTTCCTACGCTCACCAAGATGCATCTATGGAGTATACTAGCAACGAGGGGAAAGGAGTGCATCTACATACCCTTGTAGATCGCGAGCGGAAGCGTTCCAATGAACGTGGATGACGGAGTCGTACTCGCCGTGATCCAAATCACCGACGACCGAGTGCCGAACGGACGGCACCTCTGCGTTCAACACACGTACGGTGCAGCGACGTCTCCTCCTTCTTGATCCAGCAAGGGGGAAGGAGAAGTTGATGGAGATCCAGCAGCACGACGGCGTGGTGGTGGATGTAGCGGGTCTCGGCAGGGCTTCGCCGAGCTTCTGCGAGACGGAGAGGTGTATCAGGGGAGGAGGGAGGCGCCCAAGGCTGTAGGTTGCGGCCCTCCCTCCCCCCCTTTATATAGGCCCCCTGGGAGGGGGGGCGGCGGCCAAAGGGGGGGAAGGGGTTGCCTTGCCCCCCAAGGCAAGGGGGAAGCCCCCCCACCCTAGGGTTCCCAACCCTAGGCGCATGGGGGGAGGCCCATGGGGGGGCGCCCAGCCCACTAGGGGCTGGTTCCCTTCCACTTTCAGCCCATGGGGCCCTCCGGGACAGGTGGCCCCACCCGGTGGACCCCCGGGACCCTTCCGGTGGTCCCGGTACAATACCGGTAACCCCCGAAACTTTCCCGGTGGCCGAAACTTGACTTCCTATATATAATTCTTCACCTCCGGACCATTCCGGAACCTCTCGTGACGTCCGGGATCTCATCTGGGACTCCGAACAACTTTCGGGTTTCCGCATACATATATCTCTACAACCCTAGCGTCACCGAACCTTAAGTGTGTAGACCCTACGGGTTCGGGAGACATGCAGACATGACCGAGACGCCTCTCCGGTCAATAACCAACAGCGGGATCTGGATACCCATGTTGGCTCCCACATGTTCCACGATGATCTCATCGGATGAACCACGGTGTCGAGGATTCAATCAATCCCGTATGCAATTCCCTTTGTCAATTGGTATGTTACTTGCCCGAGATTCGATCGTCGGTATCCCAATACCTTGTTCAATCTCGTTACCGGCAAGTCTCTTTACTCGTACTGCAATGCATGATCCCGTGACTAACGCCTTAGTCACATTGAGCTCATTATGATGATGCATTACCGAGTGGGCCCAGAGATACCTCTCCGTCACACGGAGTGACAAATCCCAGTCTCGATCCGTGCCAACCCAACAGACACTTTCGGAGATACCCGTAGTGCACCTTTATAGTCACCCAGTTACGTTGTGACGTTTGGCACACCCAAAGCACTCCTACGGTATCCGGGAGTTGCACGATCTCATGGTCTAAGGAAAAGATACTTGACATTGGAAAAGCTCTAGCAAACGAAACTACACGATCTTTTATGCTATGCTTAGGATTGGGTCTTGTCCATCACATCATTCTCCTAATGATGTGATCCCGTTATCAATGACATCCAATGTCCATAGTCAGGAAACCATGACTATCTATTGATCAACGAGCTAGTCAACTAGAGGCTTACTAGGGACACGTTGTGGTCTATGCATTCACACATGTATTACGATTTCCGGAAAATACAATTATAGCATGAACAATAGACGATTATCATGAACAAAGAAATATAATAATAACCATTTATTATTGCCTCTAGGGCATATTTCCAACAATTCTGCCAACGGTCTGGTGGATCCCAGTTCTGGCAGTCAGTCATCCAACTGCTCCCCGTCCTCCGCATTGGGACCTCCATTTCGGTCGGATCGGGAGCAGCGACCATGTTCTGGTTTGACCGATGGGCGGGCGACGCCCCCTTCGCTGCCCGCTTCCCCGACCTCTTCTCCATCGCTGTCGTCCCAACGATCTCAGTTCAACAGGCCTTCATTGAGTTAGGGCGCCTCGCGTTTCGGAGGCCATTTGGGCCTCCGGAAGTTGCCGCCTGGCATGAGCTGTTTGATTGCATTGCTCTCCATGAGCCGACTGTCGATGCAGGCCCGGATGAGGTTCGGTGGCGCCTTGAGCCTTCGGGCCAATTCTCCACCAAGTCCCTCTACTCGGCTATCGCCCCCTCCTCCGCCCGCCCCCCTCCAGGCGGTGTGGTCCATTCGTCTGCCCCTAAAAATTCGGATCTTCATGTGGCAATGGATCCGCGGCCGGCTCCCGTCTGGAGTTGAGGTCCGCAAGCGCAATGGCCCGGGTTCTGGCCTTTGCCCTCTCTGTGATACCCCCGAAGACTCGAACCACATCTTCTTCGCCTGCTTGTCTGCTCAATTCGTTTGGAGCTGCTTTAGAGAGGCGGTTGGTGGAGATTGGTGCCACACCAACTTCCCCGACCTCTTCGCCGAACTCCAGGCCTCCCCTTTGCCCACCCGCCACATTAGGTGGTTCGAGATTGGGTTCTCGCGTGGACCCTCTGGACGATTCACAATAAGCTTGTGATTCAGCGCACTCCGCTTCGACGGTCTACTGACGCTCTCTTCAAACTGTCTGGTTACTTGCAGCTTTGGCGGCCGCTTAGCCGCCCTCGGGACCGGGACGCCATCTCCGTCTTCATCGCCGACCTCCGCTCGATGGCCGTCCGCCTGTCGCCGCCTCCTCCAGAGCCTAATTAGACGTCTGTTTGCTCCCCGGCCTTGGCCCCGGCTGAGCCTTGTCCTTTATTTTGTGTGTGTGTTGGGCTTGTTGAGCTGTGCCCTCAGCAGTACTTCTGGACCTCTTGTTGTCTGACTTGGGTGTGTGTTCTGAACTAGTCCTTGTATATGTGCTTTTGGCGGTTTGCTTTATTTATAAAGCGGGGCGAAAGCCTTTTTCGGTAATAACGTTTTTGATAAATAAATACCGAGGCAAGCAAAACTCATGATCTAGCGAGTAGTAGTAAAAGAAGAAAAGAGAACCGTAAGGCCTTGTTCGGTTAATCTCCTCTCAAGAATTGGAGGAAATTTGGACGAATTTCGGTACGGGATTTAATCCCCCTCAACCCCCTTTAAATCAGCACAACGGGAGGAGCTAGAGGGGACAGGCGGAGTGAGCAACGCCGTTCCGTCCCAGCCACAGCCACCCACACAAACCCAACACGCCTCGGCGTCCTCACCCGGTCACCCCCTCCCCACCACTCGTCGCCACTCCCGCGCCGTGCGTGCCAGAATGAGATAGAAACTCCCCGCCCGCGCACGGCCGGAGAGCACCCCCGCAACCGCAGCGGCCCGCCCGACTCGCATGACGCCGTCGCCGGCGTCCACGTCAGCCCCCGACCTCGGCATGCTGGGCCGCCGCCTCGTGCTGCTTCCGGCGAGCGCCGCGGCGTCGTTGGTGCGCGGGGAGCGGAGGAGGGCGCGGTTGCGGCTGGGGTGCGTGCTCGAGCACGTGGCCCCGCGGCTCGCGCTGGCCTCAGCCGCGCTCGTAGGGGCCGGGGAGGTGATCGCCGCGGCCGCCGTCGCGGGGGGAAGCGGCGGCGCGGTTCACGGCGCCGTGGCATCCACGATCGCGCAACTGGCGGTCTCGGCCGTGGCGATCGCGTCCGGGGCGTGCCTGTCGACCAAGGTCGACTTCCTCTGGCCTCGCATCGAGCAGCTGCCTGGTAGATACCCTCTATGCGTAACATGTAATTTATTCGCAATAAGCAATTGTGAATCATATCTCTATGCTTCCATTCCATATGTGCGATTAGCTAATAAGCTCTAGTAATCGCGTTCTAGACCATCTAAATCATTGCGTCTTAGCTTTTATATATAGATTTGAAGTAATTTATTCGCATGCTTGAATTGTTGGAAGCAGCAGTTGAGTGATGTATGCATCGCAGAGCATTTTACACCTTATAGTGTACTCTTGTAGTAGTATAACATAACAAATCAGTAATTGGTTTGTTTTTACTGCTTAGTTAACATTGTAGCTCCAATAAGCCAGTAACGCTCCTAATCTCCTATGACCGCAGGCCCTGCACCCATTTAAGTAAGATATGCATCCGTTGTTTTGCCTACCTTACACTTTTATTCTGTATACGTGCAGATACTCTTGTATTTGAAGGAGTGGAGGTGACAGGATATCAAATATTTGAGGATCCAAAGGTATTAAAACATTAGAGACATTCTGAACAAAAATTGTCATATATATGTATTCACCTGAACTTTGACATTTTTACTCTTTTATTTGACATCCTCAATCCCGTGATACAGGTGCAGAAAGCAATTGCATTTGCAAGTACAGCTCACATTGGGCAATTTAGGAGAACAGGTGACCCATATGTTACACACTGCATACATACGGGAAAAATCTTAGCTGCCTTGGTCCCATCCACTGGAGAAAGAGTATGGCTCCGCTGCCCTTCTGTTTCTATAGGTTTTAGTTGATGAATGCTCTCCTTCTTTCATCTCTAATCCCATGGTTGCATCTCATGTAGGCAATCAATACCGTTGTTGCTGGTATTCTTCATGATGTTATTGATGATACAGCTGAGAACCTGAAGAGCGTAGCAGAGCAATTTGGGGATGATGTTGCAAGCTTGGTATCTGGTGTATCAAAACTGAGCTACATAAATCAGGTTATTCATTTGTTAGTAAAGCATTCTATATAAGCATTTCTCTGCTAGTGCTAGCATTGATTCATAAGTGCTATCTCACTACCATACAATATTGGGATGCAAATCATGATGGTGAAGACATGATTGATATAGCAAATGTGCTTATTATTGCATGATGCACGCTGTATTACTAAAATTGTTGTTAATGAATGCAGTATACCATGACATTCCTACCAGTTTTAAGTTCCATCTCAGTCTTTTTTTCTCCTGATGCTGAGTTATTTTAAATTTTCAGTCTACTTGCTTCAGATGTCTCAATACACCATATGCATGCCAATTTGCTCTGTCCTTGTTGCATAATGCAGTTCATCCCTTCCTATTGTTATCTTGAAAGATCATAATCACTGCATTATGTAACACTTTCTGTCGTCTGTACTTTCTTTCTCTTCAACATGTTTTTGCCATTGTCCATGACTATGAGCTTTACATTACAGCTACTGCGCAGGCATCGGCAAAAAAACACTGGCGGAAGCACTCTTACTTCTGAAGAAGTATGTTCCATTCCTTATTAAGCTACTCTTAGAGATTGTTAATGTCCACTCTCTTTTCCTATGATTTTTCTTACTAATGAAAATTAGTTCCGAACAGTGCATTGGTATATTTGTAATTTGCCATAAAAACATATGATGCTGCTCCCGAAAAACTCAGGAATTTATGATTGTCCTGTTGTCAGCCAGGCAAACAACCTGCGTGCTATGCTATTGGGGATGGTTGATGATCCTCGTGTGGTGCTTATCAAGCTGGCAGACCGCTTGCACAATATGCGAACAATGTAAGTTATTTAGGCTTCTCCTTACTATGTAGCTTGCTGTACACGTAAAACCTGCCGTTTAATCTGAAGTATTTAGTATCTTCAATTGTAATACTCCCTCTGATCCATATTAGTTGTCACTGCTTTAGTACAACTTTAGTACAAAGTTGTACTAAAGCAGCGACGATTAATATGGATCGGAGGGAGTACCGATTTTTCTGGCTTGTCACATGACAATATCCTTGACAATACCTCCATGGTATGTTTTTTGTGAGCTTCTAATGATTCTCATCAGCAATTTCTGTTTCACCTTACCATAAAGACCAACTGCTAGAGTCAGTGATGCAATATGAACCAGCCTTAACTATCTTGTTTGTCTTGTTCCCATCTGGAACTTACTGTGTATTTCCCCTTCAAACCAGCAGCGGTACTTGTTTTGAGTCATTTATGTCCATCAGCATCGTAACACACTCCTTTAGTTGCCTTATTGCCAGCACCTAAGCATTCTCTATATGTATTGAAATGCTCCTACTTTTAACTTAAGTATGCTTTCAAATAGCTATTGGATTATGTAAATGGTTGTGTGCTTACTAAGATCAGCATTTCAGCTATGCTCTTCCCATTCCAAAAGCTGAGGCTGTTGCTCAAGAGACATTAGCTGTCTGGTGCTCACTTGCTTCTCGATTGGGAGTCTGGGCTTTGAAAGCTGAGCTAGAAGACTTATGCTTTGCTGTCCTTCAGGTTTTTATTCTATTAAGCATATGGGTTGCCTCCGAAATGTTACTTTTGTTCATCTGTAATATTACCCCGTGTGATACGTCTTTTGGCTTTACTTGGTTCTGGATACATACCACGTGGGCTTTATGTTGTGTATTTGTTGTTATGCTCTCTTCAAATTTCAAGAGATACTTTGTTCATCTCATGGTTAATAGCCATTATATTGTTGTAACTTTGAGTGTTTGATGCAAGATTTGTTTGCATGCCACACCACTTGATGGGTCCCTCAAACATGTTGATTTGATGCTTAGGAGCCATTTTATAATGCATGATTGTGATAAACTAGATCTCTTTTCACTGTTGGACCAAAATGCTTAAAATATGTTTAGGCAGACCAATTAGTAATATTTTGTGCATTTGAAAGGGCCAAAGAGACCATATTCCATTTAGTACTGGGCATATGCTGTTTTTTTTTGGATGAAAGCATAGGCTGTTATTTTGACCTATTCATCGAGTTATTCATGTCTTGATCTTGCATCTGCAATGAGGTTATCATGGTACCTCTTGTTTAGTACCATTATAGTTTGTAATGCCTTATTTTATTCCATGCATCATTATTTTTAAATGTTTCTTATCTCCTTCAAATTCTCGCAGCCCCAAGTTTTCATGAAAATACGATCTGAACTTACTTCGATGTGGAATTCTACCAGCAAGGATAAAAGCATGAGAAGGTCATCAATTAGAAGTGATTTGCTTGCCTCCACGAAGGAAGTGCACGCGACTTCCACCCATGATTTACTTAGTTCGAACGACCAAGAACAATCAAATATGGAGGTGCGTTAGTAAATGAATATGTTCACTAGCAACATATACTAAACAATCAGATTGACTAACATCGATATGTCATGCAACTTTCACTTATATTGCCTCCCGTACCTCGCTTCCCTCATCAGCATATGTATGATTGAACACAATAAATTCTTATCATTCTCCTCAAACTGGTATGCTTGATAGCTTATCTTATTATAAATCCTTCCTTCACTGCAGGATTTATTGCGAGCTGTATTGCCATTTGACCTCTTTTTGGATCGGAGAAGGCGCTCTGACTTCCTTAATAATCTCCAAAGTAATTCTGAAGCATCCATACGAAAGCCTAAAATTGTTGATGACGCTGCTATTGCATTAACATCTTTAGCAGCTTGTGAGGAAGAACTTCAGCAGGAATTGCTTATAACAACGTCGTAAGTTCACAACCTAGTGATCTTAGGGATGCCCAACTTCTCACATCTAATTATCTAAATCTGCGTGCCCACTAGTAGCATTGCGGTTCTCATTCTTGAATTACGCTACATCTTCTGCAGGTATATACCTGGGATGGAAGTTAGGCTGTCAAGTAGACTGAAAAGCTTATATAGCATCTACTGTAAGGTACCATTAGTCGATTGTTTGACTACATACAAATAGTATTATTCGTGTTGTTTAAGTACATGTGTAACCAATGCATTATGATCATAAATTCGAGAATGTATGTTGGAGTTGTCAGCCTTACTGAAAGAATTTTCTTATGGCGTGCACTTCTGCATGTTGGATTTGTTAGTTACTGACACATTTTGTATCAACAGATGAAAAGGAAACGTGTAGGCATTAGACAAGTATACGATGCTCGTGCGTTGAGGGTGATTGTTGGAGACAAAAATGGTGCATTGCATGGACCTGCAGTCAGGAGTTGCTACAGCATCCTTGATATAGTACACAGGTTTCCTGTGAATTTAATTATTTATGTGGAGCTACCCATGTCTAGAAGGTCTAGATATGCTAAAGTTGCTACTTGACCAAATAAATGCTTCATTTGATGTATCGGTGTAGCATCATCATATTTCCGTGTAACTTGGCCTTTTTATCATTATGGATGTTCTTTGTGGCTAGTTTAAGTTCATATTTTAATTGTCTGCTTTATCTGCATGTGCAGGTTATGGACTCCAATCGATGGGGAGTTCGATGACTATATTATCAACCCTAAGGGCAGCGGTTACCAAGTAAGCATCATCTCTCACCAAATAAAACATCTTGTAGCCAGTATTAATGCGGAAGTATGAATTAATCCAAAAATTCGAGTGTGCTTAGTTTGCATGGGAACTGCTAATCACCCAAGCTAGTAATGGTATTATGCTGTCCATACCATGAACTAGCTTAGAGTTGAACCCTGACCTGCTTGTCGAATCAATTACTAGACTGTCTTGTTTACTGACTCCTTCCATCCCCTATTTGCACTTCAATTTTCTGGTGGCTATTTTCTGTTCTAGTCACTCCATACAGCAGTTCAGGCATCCGATAGCTCACCGCTGGAGGTCCAAATTAGGACCCAGGTAGATAAAGTTTCTTCTTATTTTGTTGAATAGATGCTTAACAGTTCGTCCTGATCCTGTTGGAGGTTGTTGTCCACAGCGAATGCATGAGTATGCAGAGTATGGACTGGCTGCGCATTGGTTGTACAAGGAGAGCAGTGTTAACACGGGAAGTGGCATGGGTAACAAGATAAAACAAAGTACGTCGTATGCATCAAGTTCTTCAGAAGATGAAATAACAGACGGGGTGCCCTCAAAGTATATTTCTATGAAAGTGGGGCATCCGGTCCTCAGAATTGATGGTAATCACTTACTGGCAGCTGTCATTGTCAGGTATAGCTTCAACTTCAGTTATGAACATACTTTGTTGTTTATTTTGTAGCATTGTTATTGCAGTTGATATCTGATTTGTGTAAGTCAAATTGCAGCATAGAGAAAGGGGGTAAAGAATTGCTTGTTGCTGTACGTTTTACCCTTGAAGCTTCTGAAGATGTAGCTGAGCGGCGATCTTCCTTTCAGTTGAAGCGTTGGGAGGCTTATGCTAGGCTTCATAAGAAGGTATATCTGATGATGACAATTTTTTGTTTATGGATTCTGCGTGTGAGAAGGCGTTTATTTCTATCTCACACTCATACTTATTTTAGGTAACTGAGAAATGGTGGTGTGCACCAGGACATGGTGACTGGTCAACAAACCTGGAGAAGTACACACTATGCCGGGATGGTATATACCATAAGGTTTGCATGGCTGAAACATTACTACTTCGTATCAATTTGTCTCTACTACATTGTTGTTCATATGGTTGATTGATATCTCGTACACCTCTAATATCTTTTGTAGCAAGACCAATTTGGGAGACTTTTGCCGACATTTATTCAAATAATTGATTTGACGGAAGAGGAAGAGGAGGAGTACTGGATGGTTGTATCTGCAGTATTTGAAGGCAAAGAAACCTCCACTCTGACATCTGAATCGAGCAACGGTGATAGATCAACTTCCGACCTTCCAATCTCTACTCCCTTGAGTGATCCCATCAACAACAAGGTCAACATGTTGCTGCCATTTCTGACATTTACTTTGTTTAATGTTTAGTGAAAGGAAACCTCGAATCTCACTGCTTATATTCACTATATTTGTCATAGGTTCATTTGCTCAGGACAATGCTTCAATGGGAGGAGCAAGTACGCCGTCGAGCATCGGTAGCGGAGAGAAGTCTCGGCTCGCTGACCGATCCAATTCTTCGTGAGGTGGCCATCATCTGCTGGCCGTATGGGAAGATAATGAGGATGAGTACTGGCAGCACAGCCGCTGACGCCGGTAGAAGAATGGGCGTGGATGGGAAGCTGCTTTGGGTCAATGGCCAACTTGTGCTGCCTCAAACCGAGCTCAAGGATGGAGATATAGTGGAAGTGAGGACGTAGTAGTTCTCAGGGTAATTGATCAGATTGGCTCATTGATACATACAGGGGATGCAAAATGCAAAAGAATGCTAGACGTAGCCAAAACCTCGGAAGTGTACAGTCCATCTGTGGAAATCGAAAATAATCGAAGGAAGCAGGCAGGGAGTAACAAGGTGTTGTATTCTGTACATATGCGACCAGGTACCAACTGTACGTGTCGGTAGTGGTGTACTAATTTCAGCATGTAAAAAAATGTACATATTTGTTCTGGATCACTTGTACTTCTCTGGTGTCGAACACGAAACTGCCAAACTGGCTATGGCATGCTCATTTCAGTTCTCGTAGTCGTCGCTAGGTAGTCTATGAATATGAATGTAATTTTTATTATTTTTGATGTTTGTTGTACTGCCATGATTGGAGATAAATTATCAGTCCCCCCCCCCATCAAAAAAATATCACTAGCTGAGAAAAATACATCATTACAATATTTTAAGCAAATAGGATGGGAGAAAAAACTGGGATGTTCGAACATAGAGCGTCATTGATTTTTTAAGTAGTACTTTTTTTTTTTTGTGCCGCAAGCAAACCCGTTCCTTTTCACACACCCCAGCAACAAGGAAAACAGTTTCGTTCCACACGGAAACCCGGTCTCTGTGAAAATCGATGAGGTTTCTATTGGCTCGGCAATAATGTGATAACCAATGAAAAACGAACGATCTCCATTTATGGCAAAATCGGGAAGCCTCGAAGGATCCACCCACAGCCCCCGGAATCAATCAACGCCTTCCAAACTCGCAAAGCGAGGCGCGTCTACGCCTCACGCTATCCCGGGACCCACGCCGCAGCGAGACTGGTAAAAACCGGGAATAATCAATAGGGACAGATCTGTGGACAGCGTGTCCGGTCGCTCACTCGTACGGCGTCTCTCGCCCGGGCCCGCGCGCAGCGACGTGACTGGGGACAGCCTAGAGGGTACGCGGAGCCCCCCGGAGCCGCCACGCGATCTGGCCTGGCCCCTGTTCAAACATTCAAAAAAGAGGCCAGAGGGCAAACCCTAGGCGAGCGGAGCGCCGCCTCGCCTCGCCCCCAACGGTCATAAAGCCCTCCCCGAACGCGCGCTCCTATATAACCCCTCGCCCCCCGATTAGCCCCGCCGCATCTCAGCATTCATTTCGCCATCCACGAGCAAATCCATCCGCCGCGCCGCGCCAAGTCGGGAGAAGGAGGAGGTAGGTGAGAGACAGGAGACGGGAGCGATGGAGATGGAGATGCAGACGGCGGCGGCGGACATGGACTTCAACGCCCTCTCGCGCCGCGAGCTCCAGGCGCTCTGCAAGCTCAACGGCGTCCGCGCCAACATGACCAACCTCGCCATGGTCGAGGCCCTCCAGTCCCTCGCCGCGGTAACGCGCCCTCCCTCCTCGGTTTCCCCCTTCCGATTCGCGTTATTGTTTTTGAGATGTGGATGTTTCGTTGCGGGACTCGTTAGGGTGGGGATGAGTTTGGGCGTGGGGATGGCTGTTTGATGCGGGTTTTGTTGCTGTGGATTATTAGGTGGATGGGATCGACCAGATCGGCACCACGCTCTGCCTCCCGACCCCAGGCAAGTCGGCGATGAAGTCGGTCCTCAAGGCCACGCCGGCGGCCGCGGATGACCAGCAGCAGCTAGGGAGCCCGCTCCCGCGCGGCCGCCGCGTCTCGGTCAAGTCGCCCGAGGCCATCCGGATGGACGTCGAGGAGGGCGAGGACGAGATGAAGCGGAATCTCACCAAGGAGATCGTGAGGACCCCCGGCGTCGCGCTGCGCAGCACCAGCCGCCGCCCGCGGGCCACGCCCGCACCCCTCCCCCCGACTCCCGCGGCGGGCCCTCTGCGGAGGAGCCAGAGATCGATCAGGAAGACTGAGAAGGCCATGGAGGTCGAGGTGTCCACCACAAAGAGATCGACTAGGAAGACTGCGAGATCGAAGGCGATGTTTGATTTGGACCAGGAAGAGGCGGATTCGACCGAACTCAAGGATGAGAAGGTGCAGGAAGCAGAGCCCAAGGGTGAGAGTGATTTCCTTCCCCTAATCAGTATGTTTGAATGTTCGATTGCATGGGGGCAGTTTTTTGATGCGAGCATTGTGATCATGCAGCCGTTACTTCTGATGAGAAGTGCGATGATCCTGAGGAGGAGGAGGAGGAAGTTACAAAGCTTCCGGAAGAAGGAAACAGCAAAGCGGATGAACCTGAGCAGGGAGATGAAGGTGATTATGTTACTGATTCTGGTTACTGTTAGAATTATGTGCCTGTTATAAGTTGCTTTCTGTATTGTTTGAGAATAGTTACTGATTCGACTTCCTGATTGTGCAGTGGTTTCTTCTGTTGTGCCCACTGAATCTGCTGACAAGAGCTGTGAAGATTCTAAGCTGGAGGAAGTTGTGGAAGAGGCTACCAAGCTCCAGGAAGGTTAGAAGGTTCACATCACCGATGCTTCAGAGTCCTTTCAGCTAATCCTTGAATAAGACTAGATTGTGGCATTTTAAAATTCATCAATTTGTTTCTTGGCTTATCTGTACTGTTTAGGCATATAGATTTGCATTTTGACATTCATTCATCTGGTTCTTGTTTATCTGTAGTACTGATTAGCACTCTGGATTGTTCATTTGGACTGGAATGCTTCATTTCAAACCTTCATCTGTTTGTCTGTACTTATCAGGAGCTTTCTGAAATGTATCCATTTGTTTTTAAACTCTAGGCTGTGGCAGTTAAAAATCTATCCATTTATTCCTGTGTTATTTGTAGTCGGTCTAGATTTATATTTCAAATTTCATTCATATGTTACTTGTTTATATGTACCCATTAGTACTCTGGATTGTTGCATTAGGACTAAAATGTTTCATTTCAAACTTCATCTGTTCATCTATAGCGATTCTGAAATGTATCCATTTGTTCCTTGCTTTATCTGTAGCCAATATGACTTAACTGTAGCATCCCTAAATCCACCCATGTCATTGCTTTTGTATTTTATAAATTTTGTCCTTTATCTGTTGATTCCATTTGCTAATTATGAACCATGATGCATCAGAAGCTGCAGTTGAGGAAGAACAGAAGCTTGCCAGTGCTGAGAAGTCTGTTCCCTTGTCAGCAATGGAGGATTCACCTATCTTAGGTGTCCTTTCCAAGGCCACACCTGAACCAGCTATCAATAACGTTGAAGGTGCCTCAACTGAAGATGGTGAAAGCAGCAAATGGTCACCTGTGTTCGAGATAGTTGATGAGATCAACAGTGCCAGTGAAGAAAAGGAAGTAGCTGCTGTTGAAGTGCCAAAGGAAGCCATCAACGAAGATGATTTCAGTTCCACCGCTGAGGCATCTGATGTTCCTAACAAGATGATCCCAGCTGCTGTGACAGAGAAGGAAGTCGCTGGTGATGATTTGAAGGAAGATGCTTTCAATTCCACCGTTGAGGCTTCTGATGCTCTTAACGAGAAGATGACCCCAGCTGCTGTGACAGAGAAGGAAGTTTCTGCTGATGATTTCCAGGAAGATGCTTTCAATTCCACCGTTAAGGCTTCTGATGCTCTCAATGAGATGACCCCAGCTGCTGTGACAGAGAAGGAAGTTGCTGCTGCTGATTTCAAGGAAGATGCTCTCCATTCCACCATTGAGACTGCTGATGCTCCTAACAAGATGACACCAGCTGCGGTGACCGAGAAGGATGTTGCTGCTGATGATATTAAGGAAAATGCTTTCAGTTCCACCGTTGAGACTGCTGATGCTCCTACCAAGATGATCCCAGCTGCTGTTACAGAGAAGGAAGTCGCTGCTGATGATTCGCCGCAGAGTGATCTGACAGAAGAGGAGAGTGCTGAGGAAAATGACCTCGATGGAGTGGGCAGTGAGGAGGATGACCTCAGTGAGTACAGCAGCGAGGAGGATGACCTCAGTGAGTACAGCAGCGAGGAGGATTCCCTCGAGGAGGAGGATATGCAGAAGGTGAGCGACTCCGCTGTCGTGAACTTTTATTCTGATGAAGAGGAGGACCTTGAGGAGGAGGATATGCAGAAGGCTAATGACTCCACTGAAGCTAACTTTGATTCTAATAAAGAAGAGGAGGATCTCAAGATGCTGGAGACAGTTGAAAAGCCTAAAGAAAATGAGGAGAGTGGAGAGGAAGATGATTTCAGCGCTGATCTGTCATCAGAGTTTGACGATGTTGAATTCAGTGATGCTGAAACTGAAAGCCACAGCTCTCAGGTGGCGCTTGAGGCAATCCATGCTGCTACTCCTGCCTCATCTGCAGCCAAGACTGTTGACTCTGCCACCACTAACATGAGCTTAAGGAAGCTTAAAAGTGCTTTGAAGGAGGGTTTTGAAGAACTTGAAGCCAAGACTGTTGACTCTGTCATCACCGAAGAACTTGAAGAATCCAGCGAGGGCAGTGAGGTTTCTCAGCACGCCGAGACCATTGTCGAGACACTGGACAAGGTCATCATCACTGAGGATAAGAGAGAAGAGTGTGCAAAGCAAAATGTCGCCCTTGCTAACATGAGCCTAAGGAAGCTTAAGAGTGCTTTAAAGGAGGGTCTTATTGCTGCCAAGGTAATTACAATTGACAAAGCTTTGTTAATACCATTATCTCATCTCTGCTAATTTATATGCTGTTCCTTGTACTGGACGTACACTGACTTCTGATGCCTGTGCTTTATCTGGCGCAGGAAGGGAAGAACCTGGCCATCACCACCGATGAAGGCAGCAGGGTGGCCCTCGCGGAGCTGGATGACAACGCCGAGTACTGATCGGTGCAGGAGTTCACTGGAATCATCAAGCATCTGGTGGGACTGAATGAAGGAGAGACGGCTCTAGTTGTGAAGTGATAACTAGGCTTTGCTTTTTTCATTTCCAAATGCTGCCGAGGAGTGAAACGCTCAATTTTTCGTGTGTGTGTGTGGGTCGAGAGCATCGGGTTGTGAAACCATGGTTTCTCTGAACCAACCTATACAGTTTGTGTCGGTTCTGGTCGTTCGTGCTTGTTATGTGGTATATGTCGAATGGATATGGATTATATAATGAGTAATATATATACCAGTCCATTAGGCTGCTGTGCCCTGTTAATCAAATGTGAACCTAGCGATTTCAACTGCTTCTTGTTTGTTTCAACTGCCCAGGAATGAATTTGCCGTGAGTTATATCATCATTAGTCATTACTCATTCATAGTCAAAACTTATGGATTGATTTGGCCATTGTGTCTTCACAGTCATAGTGTTGGTGTCTTGTTTTGGAGCAACAGAGTCATAGTGTTGGTGTCTTCACATCCATACGCTATTAGTTTGGCCATTAGATGCTAGCTGCAGTGCTCTTGCGTGAGCGTCTTGTTTTGTATGCAAACAAACTGTACAGATTGTTGCTCTTGGGTTTTCGTCCTGCAGGTGGTGCCCAGATCGCTAATGGTTAGCTGGGTTTCTTTTTTTCGATAGCTCGAACCTGATCCTTTCCCCTCTTTGTTCTGTCTTATTTTGAGAGAGAGATCGTTCTCTGTGTTTGAACTGCTCATTTCTGTTATGTGTATGGGGTGGACAATGAGAGAGTAATCATAGAAGTAGAACACTGTATGAGGGATAGGAATATTGTAGCTCATTTGTTAGGTGCCCATGTGGAAGGATCCCATACTTGTGTCTGGACGGGAGATCCTCTGACTTTCGTTGTATCTAGCCTAGTGGACGATGTAACTATGTTCGAAAATTAATAAATTTGCCATGATGGCTTTTCCTAAATAATTGTATAATGGAAAATGGGGTTATCCCGGTTGAAAAAAATAAAGTAGTACTACAAATAAGAGTCCTTAATGGGTTCGAAAGTTTGTAGTCCTAAGATTTGATCTGCAATATTCACGTGAATGCTTCATTTTAATAATCAGAAAGAGATTGCCGGCCAAGGAGTTTCAGCTTGAAGTATCCTCAAACTAAATCAAGTGCGTCAACGATCTCTGGTTTTTCTTTTTCTTTTTTTTTTATAAAAAAATCATGTACTTTTTTCAAATTCCTGAATTTTTGGAAATGTAAACTTTTGAAAAATCCATAAAAAAATCAAATTCATGTTTTCTTAATTAATAATATTTTTTTGCTTTCATGAACTTTTTTCATATTGATGAATATTTTTTGGATCAGCGAACATTTTTTGAATTCATGAACAATGTTAAAATTTGTGAACTTTTCCAACATTCATGAACTTTTTAGAATTTGAGAACATTTTTGTCAAACTTGCATTCATATTCGTGAATATTTGGGGGTTTTGAATTTGTGAACTTTTTTGCCAAACTCGTCTTCATATTCATGAACATTTTTCAGTTTGCAAACATTTTTCAAATACGTGATTTTTCTCATATTCCTGAACATTGTTTGAATTCGAGAATATTTTTGTCAAAATTGTGTTCATATTCATGAAAAATTTCTGAATTAGATATCTTTTTCATATTCGAGAACATTTTTCTAAATCAGTGAACTTTTTTCCATTTTGAAAGATTATTGTCAAACTCGCGAGCACTTTTTTGCTTTCATCATTTTGTTCAGAGTTAAAAAAACCAATTTTTACTACTAATTGATTATTTTATGAACAACAGCTGGCATATGAGTGTGTTTTCTTAGACAATCTTATGAATGTGTCTACGTTGGTAGCTCACGGCCGAACCGAATCGACTGAGCGAGGGACCGGAGAGATTGGGCCATGGCCCGCTACGCTCGCGCCAAAGACGCTAGAGAGGAGGTCTGATGCAGTTCGCTATACTTGGAGCAACCAATTATGGTTTACCACTTGGAGGGCTCCGGCTGAGACCATTTTCTTGGTCGAGGAGCGCACCAAGTGGTGCACCCATTCGCCGCCATGTGTTGCGCACTAGGTGTACCATTGGGATTGTTTTCTGTACCCATTTTGGGGTTCGTTTGGTTTTTCCAACCTTTGCTTGGTTTCCCTTGGTTTTGGCCGGTCTTTTTTGGGAAGCATTGCTTTTTCGCGAGAAGCAAAAGTTGTGTTTTCGAAAAAGAGTAAAATATAGTTGTGCTTCCACGAGAAACATAAATGTGCTTACCGAAAAGGGGAAAAATACAGTTATGCTTCCAAGAGCCGTGCTACTCGAAAAGGGAAATACACAATTGTGCTTCCAAAAAAAGTTGGAAAATGCATAGTGGTGCTTCCCTTTGCACAATTGTGCTTTCAGGTTTGGTTTTCGATTTTCCTGACTTTTGGTCCTTTTTTCTGGTTTATGATATTTTTTCTTTGTTTTTGTTTTTTTTATATTTTTGGTATCTCACGGTGAAAATTGTTCATGATTTGGATGCAAGGTGCAAGAGATAAAACGTTTTGAGAAAATGAATCTACGGAAAAGGACTCTCAAGTAGCGAAAAGTTGGCACACATGCAGTGCGCACTTGTCACCATCGTAGAAGGTGGGAGTGAGCTTTGTAAGGGTACCCCTAATTACTTATTTCATATTATATATATATTTTAATAAAAAACACCCACTACTTCAGCCCAACATGTGCGGCGCAGCCCATTTAATCTCCCAAACGGCCTGATTCTGACGATCCTTCACGGCCCAATACACACACACCACCGAATTAGCCACCAAACCCTAACCCCCATCCACCCCAGACAGTATATAATCTCAACACAAGCGCGCCGCTCAAACCCTAGCATCTCCAACTCCAGCCGCCGCCACACACTCCCCACAGCCAATCCTCCCCAGCCCAAGCTCGCAGCCATGCCTCCCAAGCTCGACCCGTCCCAGATCGTGGAGGTGTATGTCCGCGTCACCGGCGGGGAGGTCGGCGCTGCGTCGTCCCTGGCCCCCAAGATCGGCCCGCTCGGTCTCTCCCCAAAGAAGATCGGAGAAGACATCGCCAAGGAGACGGCCAAGGACTGGAAGGGCCTCCGCGTCACCGTCAAGCTCACCGTGCAGAATCGCCAGGCCAAGGTGTCCGTCGTCCCCTCCGCCGCAGCCCTCGTCATCAAGGCGCTCAAGGAGCCCGAGAGGGACCGCAAGAAGGTCAAGAACATCAAGCACAGCGGCAACATCAGCCTCGACGACGTCATCGAGATCGCCAAGATCATGAAGGTCCGCTCCATGGCCAAGGAGATGGCCGGCACCGTCAAGGAGATCCTTGGCACCTGCGTCAGCGTCGGCTGCACCGTCGACGGCAAGGACCCCAAGGATCTGCAGACGGAGATCGACGACGGCGAGGTGGAGATCCCCGCTTAAGAAGGTAATGACCAGATTCTTGTTTGGCAGTAATTATTTGTTGCTTTGCTGGTACCAGAAATGCTGTTGTGGTTTGCCAACTTGTTAGGGAGAGTGTGGCATGTGATAACATCTCATATGGACTTGAATTATGATAATTAAAGCTAGGTAGAATGTGGCAAGATTATTTGTTGATCTAGTGCTCATGCTAGTAACTATAGATGATTGTAAGTAGATTCCCTGGATTGTGAACTTGTATTGTTAGGATGAATGTTGGTCATGCTAGTCTATTTTATTCTTTTGTCTGGTCACATTGTATTCTTTGCTATGAATTTAACATTCTGTTCTTAAACTGCGTACAAATCCATTGTAACAGCTTTATGTTTAATCATGCAGGCTTGGCTTTGGGCAGGTTGTTATGTGAGGCTGCTGAAGTAGTTTCTCCTATCTAGATGCTTCCTGATGCAGTTGAGAGAATGGATGTGATATCTTCACTTGTTCTACTCGTGCTGAAGAAGAAACTTTTGTCATGCTTTAGTGGTTCCATTGTGAGACTATTTTTTACTGGTTTAATGAGTACCTTGCGGAATCAATCAATGTTATTATGGCAGCTAGAATATCATATGTTGAGTTTTGTCATTGATGTTTTGAGCGATTCTTATGTATTGTTAGTCGCTGCATTTGCTTTGCTGTCTTGTTGCTTAGGGCAGTTGATTGCCGCTGGATTATTTCATCACTAGATACATTGAATTCAGTTATCATGAAGAAAAATGCCTTATTTGATCTTAACCAAATTGAAAATTCAGTTATCAAATTGAATTGCAAAATCATCTTATATTTAGATACGGAGGAAGTAATGTAAAAGAATTCAGACATGGATTCAGAATGACTGGACTGTAGATTGTACCATTTTTCTTCATCCTTGACAGCCATTTTGCATTTGAAGTTAGGTCTGCCCAATTTTCTGAAAGACTTGAATTTTGCTCCGTCTTGACCTGCTATTGTTTGAAAATTTGTCTGTCTGGGCTATTTATATTACCGTTCTTTATTCAGTATGACAGCGACGCCATCAGTGAAAAGTTAAACCTGTCAGAAGTTGACTTGCGAAAAGCAGGCCATACCCAAAGCTTAAATACACCCAGCCCCACAACTTCAATCCAATAATTTACCTTTGATTCAAAGGATTCTTGGAGGAACTTCGGAGGATTCTAATCCTTAGGAATTTTTTCTATATGGGTTGTTTTTTTATATGGGTTGTTTGATTTGTAGGATTGTAATTTGTAAACCATAGGAATTTTTTCATAGGATTCATTTGCACTGTATTTCGTATGTGTTGCTGTCCAAACCATCTCAGTCGCCATTGGACAAGCTTTTCTTCAATCGGTGTTATCCCAACTTCAACTCTATCTGGTATATCATCATTTTGAATTCGGTCCTTCTTTATGTGGCCACACATCCATCTCAACATGCATATCTTTACACCACACCTAAGTGTTAAACATGTTGCTTTCTAGTCGACCAACACTCAGCGTCATGCAACATTGTGGGTTGAATCGCTGTCCTCCCTGTAGAATTTACCTTTTAGTTTTTTGTGGCATTGTGTTGTCACAGATAATGCCAGAAGACCTTTTAGTTTTTGTGGTACTCTGTTGTCACAGAGAATGCCAGAAGCTTGGCGTGTCTTTAACCATCCGGCTTTGATTCGATGGTTCACATTTTCATCGATATCCCCATCATTCTACAATATTGACCCTAAATATCGAAAGGTGTCCTTATAAGGCACCACATGCCTAGTAGTACTGAAACTGTACCTCATGTACTCGGTTTTAGTTCTACTAAGTCTAAAACCTTTCAATTATAAGGGTTGTCTCCATAGTTCTAGCTTCCTATCGACCCCCGTCCGACTATCATCGACTAGCACCACATCATCCGCAAAGAGCATACATTATGAGATATCTCCTTGTATATCCTTTGTGACCTCATCCATCATCAAAGCAAAAAGATAAGGGGTCAAAGTTGACCCTTGGTGCAGTCCTATTTTAATCGTCGCCATCACTTGTTCGAACGCTTGTCACAATATTATCGTAATGTCCTTGATGAGGGTAATGTACTTTGCTGGGTCTTTGTGTTTCTCCAAGGTCCACCACATGACATTTCGCGGTAGTCCTTCTCCAAGTCAATGAACACCATATGCAGGTTCTTTTACTCCCCGCATCTCTCCATAAATTGTTGTACCATGAAAATGACTTCCATGGTCAACCTGCCTATCATGAAACCAAACTAATTTTTTGTCATGCTTCTTAAGCAGTGCTCAATGACTCTCTTCCTTAGCTTTATTGTATGTCTCATTAGCTTAATTCCATAGTAATAAGTACAACTCCGAACACCCCGCTTGTTATTGAAAATTGATTGGTACTAATATACTCCGTCTTCATTCTTCTGGCATTTTGTTTGCCCGAAAAATCTGGTTGAAAAGCTTGGTTAGCCTACTATCACTATGTCTCTAAGGCCTCTACACACCTCAAAGGGGATACAATCAGGGCCCATCGCCTTGCCTCCTTTCATCCTCAATTATCAACACCGAATCAAAAAAAAATTACCAGGGATTGGGGCCGAGATCCACAAGGAACAATAGATCCTCTTGTAAGTTTCGAATTCACCTTACTTATCTGAAAAATTACCTTACAATAGATTATCACCAAGTTTGTATGAGCTCACAAGCCCAAAATCAGTGTTGTTACCATGGTGAATTGGGAAAAAGATGTAACCTTTTTAGGATATTTACCATCCCCATTGCATTCAAAAATAGCAAGCTCCCTAGTTCCTTTTGTGACAATAAGCTTATCAGACCATAATCAGGAATGTTACCGTGCGAACAATCAGATAGAAAAAATGTATCCTTTTTAATCCCAAAATCACCTGGTTTCTCTACAAAACTTAGCAAACCCCCTTGTGTCATTTTGTTACAAGAACAAACTGATAAAACAAGAAGAGAAAGGCAAAACTACATTATGGTTTTCGTTTTAAGATTGGTATGATATCGAGTCAAACTTTACAGAAAAAAGAATAAGAACGTTGTCATTCTGTTTATGAATAAGTTATCAGCTCATGTGTATCAAACTTACCATAGAAAAAATACCACCAAAAACTGGTTTCTTTTGTTTGAAAAAATTGATGTAAAATATGATGTTGAAGAAGCTCATGCTACACTGAATAGTTCCCTAGCAGTGTAAAAAATGTGTTGTTGACATGAAGGAAAACTCATGCTATTTGAATGAAGAGCTGCCCTCTGATCCCCGTGCAAAAAAAAGAACATGAACCGAAAAAGTATAAAAAATCAGTGAACATGTATAATTTTCCTTTCTGTTGACGATGAAACAAATTGTGTATGATGATACTAACACGCGGACATAAAAAATAAGCAGGTGCTACAATGGCGTCTAACCTTAAAGGTAATGCAGCTGGCATACTGAGTGGTGCAAGAATGAACCACTAGGATGAGAATGCACGTACGACGAGCATAGTTCTGCCAGCCCCAACATCCCTATCGCAAGTAAAAAATCTATGTGCACTTACCAACCTTCATGTGTATAAACTACCATGATCACAACTATGTTGTTTACCGTTATTTCTGGTTAGAAATTATCAGCCTTCTGGTGTGTAAACTACCAAGATAACAAAAAAGAATATGATATTTTACCAGTCTATATGTAAGGTTCTTACCAGACAACGTGTGTATAAACTACCGTGTTCATAGTGTATCAGTTATCAATCTTTGTGAATCACGAGACTAATATGTGACTAAACTACCGTTTAAACAATATGAAAGTTACCTGGCATCTTGAATGGAGTTTACCACACCAGAAAAACTGATAGTATGTTTCCATGTTGCATTGTAGGTGCTCGTACGATGAGCATACTCCGTAGCTTGCCTTGTACAAAACCAAATGCTAGCATGGGAGCTTTGGGGAGCCAACAGGTAGTGAACTGGCAACTCCAGAATCAGGTACGATCAACTCTAATCAAGGATACGACAACATGGAAGTGTATTCCATGCCTAAGCCTCGTAATCCAGGAATGAAGTTTGGCAGTATGAAAAACGTCGTGAGCACCACAACGTTTATGCACGGAGGCATGGTTTTTGGATAAGACATGAGAGAGAGAGAGGGAGGGAGAGGAAGGGAGGGAGAGGGAGGGAGGGAGAGGTGGATGGAAAACCACTCACAGACAAGGAGGAGTTGTAGGATGTGCAAAACCCATCCAATGTTATGAAGAAGAGGAAAAGGGGAAATGTTGCGAGGACTGAATGTCAAGCCCACACGTACGATAACCCACAAGTATAGGGGATTGAGACAGTCTTCAAGGGTAGTATTTAACCCAAATTTGTTGATTCGACACAAGGGAGCCAAAGATGAGCATTAGCAATTGAGTTGTCAATTCAACCACACATGGGAAATAATATTTCTGAAGCAAAGGGTTTAGTAGCACAGTAGTTTGATAGTTTTGGTAGTAGCAGTAACAGTAGTAATAGTAACAGGAACGATAACAGTGTGTGATGATTGTAACAACAACATCAGTAACTTAGCAAAGATCAATATGAGAAAAGTGCAGGCATTGGATCAGCGATGGATATTTGTGTTGGAGGACATTCATCATATAACAGTCACAACCTAGTGTGATACACAATAGCTCCAATTCATCAATTCAATGTAGGCATGTATTCCGTATATAGTCATACGTGCTTATAATAAGAACTTGCATGACATCTTTTGTCCTACCCTCCCGTGGCAGTGGGGTCCATAAGGAAACTAAGGGATATTAAAGCCTCCTTTTAATAGAGAACCAGAATAAAGCATTAACACATGGTGAATACATGAACTCCTCGAATTACAGTCATCCCCGGATAGTATCCCAACTATTGTCACTTTGGGGTCTACGGATCAGAACAATAACAAGTGCATATAACTAGCAGATAGGATCAAGAACTCAAATATATTCATGAAAACATAGAGGGTTCAGATATGAAATCTTTGCACTTGGGACTAGTGAAAAGCATTAAGCATAGCAAAGTCATAGCAATATCAATCTCATAACATAGTGGATACCAGGGATCAAGCCCTAACAAATTGACTCGATTACATGACAAATCTCATCCAACCCCATCATCGTCCAGCAAGCCTACGAATAAATTACTCACTCCCGATGGTGAGAATCATGGAATTGTTAATGGAGAAGGGTTGATGATGACGACGACAAATTCCACCCTCCGGAGTTCCGAACGGACTCCAGATCAAGGGATTACTCACTCCCGGTGGTGAACATCATGGAATTATTGATGGAGAAGGGTTGATGATGACGACGGTGATGAATTCCACCCTCTAGAGCTCCGAACGGACTCCAGATCAACCCTCCCGATGAAGAGCAGGAGGTAGCGGCGGCTCCATATCGTAAAATGTGATGGTTCCTTCTCTTTGATTTTTTCTCTGCGAGACGGTACTTATGGAGTTGGAGTTAGGGGTGACGGAGGCCTATGGTACCCATGAGCTCATAGGGCATGCCCCTGAGCTTATGGCTCTGTGGTGTCCCCCTCTAGTAGTTCTCTTCACTAATATTTTTTTTATATATTTTGAAATTAATCTCCGTAAATTTTCAGCCCAATCCGAGAACTTTTATTTCTGCACAAAAATAACACCATGGTAGTTCTACTAAAAACTGCATCAGTCCGGGTTAGTTTCATTCAAATCATGCAAATTAGAGTCCAAAACAAGAGCAAAACTGTTTGGAAAAGTAGATACATTTGGGACGTATCAACTCCCTCAAGCTTAACTCATTGCTTGTGCTCAAGCAATTCAGTTGAAAAACTAAAAGTGATAACGAAAAACTTTTACAAACTCTTTTGTTCTCGTTGTTGTATATATACTTAACCAGCGTTCAAGTTTTTTGCAAAGATTATGAACTAACCATGTGAATGATAACATTTAGGTCTCACATTTACTCATGACAATAACATAACCAACTAGCGAGCGATAATAAAATATAATCATGATATAATATGATAACATGGTATCTCGCTAGCCCTTTCTGAGACCGCAAAACATAAATGCACAACACCTCTGAAGTTCAAGCAGCGACTAAACATTGTAATTCATGATAGAAGAGACCCAGTCATGGTCACATCCAACATTAACTACTCAATGCATGTTAAACTAAGAATGACAATAACACTCTCAAAGTTGGTGCCTGAATGAGAAGGTGATGACTCAACAATAAAAGTAAATAACATGGAAGTAAATGGAAAAGCCCTTCGTAGAGGGAAGCGGAGATTTGTAGAGGTGCCAGAGCTCGAAGCTTAAAACAGAGATGAATACATTTTGAGAGGTGTGCTTTTCTTGTCAACGTCATAACAAAGGATTTCAATATCTTCCATGCTAAACACATTATCAGCTGTTCCCATGCGTAAGGGTAAAGTTTACTCCCCCTCAACCGTATAAGCACAAGCCATGGATAGCCGAATCCTCGGGTGCCCTCGAAACAATACAACTTTTCGGGGGTGTTTGTTTTATTATATTTTTCTTTATTTTCAGTTACAGGACCGGGCATCCCAATTACCAGCCTCTCTCGTGCAATGACAAGTGAATAAACACCCATCATGATAGTAACCCACTTAGCATGGAAGATATTGACCGCCCCATCGCTCCATGAGCGGTACAGGCACACAAAACAAATGTTTATTTGAATGATTAGAGGTGGCACATGCAATTTACTTAGAACGACAAAGTAATACCGCAAATAGGTAGATATGGTTGACTCATTTGGAACAACTTTGGGTTTAAGGATTTGGATGCACATGTAGTATTCCCGCTTAGTACAAGCGAAGGCTAGCAAATAGATTGAGAAGCGACCAACTAGAGAGCGACAACGGTCATAATCATGCATTGATAATAATTAACATTGAATATGAGCATGAGTAGGTTATAAATACCCTGAACATAAATATCATGAAGGTTGCGTTGGTTTTGAATCAACTACATGTGTGAACATGTGCCAAGTCAAGCCACTCGAATTGTTCAGAGGAGGATACCATACTAACATACTACATCACGACCATTTTAATGCATATTGACACTCAAGATAAATCATTATCCACTCCTAGATATTTAAGCATGGCATGAAAAACTATAATCTCTAATTGTCATCACAATCATGTTTACTCATAATATACTGAATCAAGATTGACTGAGTTAAACATATTTACAAAAAGACAAGAAGAGTTCATACCAGCTTTCCTTCACCGCAATCACTTCATCAAATCATCGTCATTATTTCCATTCACTTGCACGACCGAATGATGTGAAAGTAATAATAGTGCAAGTGTGTTGTGGACTAAGCTGGAATCTGCAAACATTTTATTCAAAGGAGAAGACAAGGTAATGTTGGCTCTTTGTTAGATCAGCATTAATGCATATGAGATCCATTCATCAATTTCATCATGGTCTTCTCCTTACGACAACTCGAAGAAAAGAAATTCAGAGAAAACACTAATACGTCTCCAATGTATATTTTTTTGATTGTTTCATGCTATTATATTATCAATCTCGGATACTTTATCTGCATTTCATGCTATCTATATCATTTTTGAGAACTAACCTATTAACCAAGTGCCTAGTGCTAGTTGCTTTTTTCAGCTTGTCTTTAGTTTTCCAGAAAATTAGTACCAAACGGAGTCCAAAGGCTACGAAACTTTTTGATGATTTTTTTTCTAGACAAAAGAGGCCCTAGAAGCTTCGGAAGGAGACCAGACGCGAAGCAAGGAGACAACAAGGCAACATGGCACACCTAGGGGGTAGGGCGCGCCCTATTACCTTGTGGGCCCCATGTGGCTCCGTCTGACCTAATTCCACTTCTATAAATTCTCAAATATTTGGAAACCCCCAGAAAGGCACCGAAACACTTTTTCCGCCACCGTAAGCTTCTGTTCTTCCGCAATCCCATCTGGAGGCCTTTTTCGGTACTCTGCCGGAGGGACAATCGATCACGGAGGGCTTCTACGCCATCCTTGCTGCCTTTCGATGATGCATGACTAGTTTACTACAAACCTACGGGTCCATAGCTAGTATCTAGATGGCTTCTTCTCTCTCTTTGATCTTTAATACAATGTTCTCCTCGATCTTCTTGGAGCTCTATCCGATGCAATCTTCTTTTGCGGTGTGTTTGTTGGGATCGGATGAATTGTTGGTGATCAGATTATTCATTGAAAGTAACTGAGTCTTTTGTTAACTTTATTATGCATGATTATGATAGCTTTGTATTTCTCTTCGATCTATCCATTTGTGTTGGCCAACTAGATTGATTTATCTTCAGTGGGGGAGGTGCTTTGTAATGGGTTCAATCTTGTGGTGTCCTCACCTCGTGACAGAAGGGGTAGCGAGGCATGTATTGTATTTGTTTCCATTAAGGATAAAACTATAGGGTTCATTCATATTGCTTGAGTTTACTTTGTCTACATCATATCATCTTGCTTAAAGTGTTACTCTGTTTGTCATGAACTTAACACCATAGATGCATGCTGGATAGCGGTCGCTTGGTGGAGTAATAGTAGTAGATGAAGGCAGGAGTTGGTCTACTTGTCACGGATGTGATGCCTATATGTGTGATCATTGCCATGCATATCATCATACATATGTGCTTTTCTATCAATTGCACAACAGTAATTTATTTACTCACCATATGCTATTGTTTCGAGAGAGAAGCCTCTAGTGAAAACTATGGCCCCCAGGTCTACTTTTATCATATTATAAAAACCAAAATTACCTTGTTGCAATTTATTTACTTTTATTTTTATCTACCTATCTAGCTATCTATCACTATTAGAATTAATCCTTGCAAGTAACGAGTTCAAGGGGATTAACAACCCTCTTGCCCGCGTTGGGTGCAAGTATTTACTTTGATGTGTGTAAGTGCTGGAGAAGGGTGTTTTATTGGTTCTCCTATTGGTTCTATAACCTTGGTTCTCACTCAGGAAAATACTTATCTCTACTGTACTGATTCACCCCTCCTCTTCCGGGAAAATCCCAACGCAGTTTACAAGTAGCAGGAAGAATTTCTAGCGTCGTTGCTGGGGAGACATCATCCAATTCTTGTCAGGTTCCTACATACAAACTATCATCTACTTGCTCTACTTTTTATCTGCCTCTCTTTTTCATCTCCCTCCACTTCTCTAAAGAACAAAAACACAAAAATATTTTGCTTTGTTACTTTGCTTGTTTGCTTGCTTTGCTTGAAGTTGCTATCACCTCTGAATTTGAGAAAGTTATTGTTGAAAATGCTATTCAAGGTAGCACTAGTGATACTCTTAAGGATAAGCCTAAGTTGTTTGATCTTAAGCATGATCCTTCGGAAAATAAATCTCCTACAATTTTTGAAACTAAAACTTATCATGTGGGTAGTGGGAATATTATTGGGAAGAATATCATTCAAGAATTCTTTACTTGCACGAGAGTCATACCAATAATTAAAGGATCTATTCTTGACAAAACAAATTGCTATGTGGATGCTATTGCTATGCTTGTGGTTAAATTGGAAAGAAAAGCTCTGCATTTCCATCCCTCTTTACAAAATATATTCTTTGAACTCCCCAACATCCATAAACCCAAGGCTAAAAAGAACGCCACCATTACCCTTATGCGTGAATTTGGTTATATAATTAGAGAAGCTAGGGATATATTTGCCTTAGATAAAATTGATTTCGAGCATCCTCCTATAGAAGAGATCTTCCATGATAAGGAAACCATACGTAGGCTGGAATCTAATGACTATTTTGCTTACGGTGAAAATATTAGAAGGAGAGTTCCCTATGCTAAGTTAACTGAAACCTTGTACCACAATACTTGTGATAAATTTGAATGGATCACTAAGGGGATTTGTGAAGGGTTTAATGAAGAGTGGTTTGAAAGTATGTCTAGAGATCCTATTGATGATGAAGTGCATGTTTTGTATGAAGATCTCTATGGTGATGATTCGAAGTTTGAAGTAATGAACCTTAAAATTACCGAACAAAGTCGCTTCAACTATTTAAGTTCTACTAGAAAAGTAGAACATGAGAGTAGGGAATTAATGAGACAAGTCTTGGAAGACTTGATTAAAAGGATTTGGAAACTAAGGATGAGAATACTTGAAACATTGCCTTACACCTAGCTAGGGGCGTAAAACAATAACGCTTGTTGGGAGGCAACCCAATAGTTATCTTAAAATTTTGCTTTTACTTTCTGTTTTGGTGTGCCGACACAATTATTGCTACTGTTATAATTGTATTTCTATGTTTAATTTAGTGTTTGTGCCAAGTAAAGCCTTTGGGATGATTTGGTTGATAGTTGACTTGATTCTGTGAAAAAACAAAAACTTTTGCGTCCAGTGCTGGAGTTACTATAATTCACTGGAGCGTGATAAAATTCTGAATTTTTTACACATGGTTGATATACAAATTTCCCGCGTTGTCCTAATTTTCAGATTTTTTGGAGTTACATAAGTATAGTTTTTGTTCAGGTCATTACAAACTGTTCTGTTTTAGACATATTATGTTTTTTTATTGAATAATGCGCTTGTTTTAATGATGCTATGGATTATATCGGGGGGTATACGTCATGGAGAAAATTTAGAATACGATATATATTATACATGAATAAAATATTAATGGGTTCATAACAGTATGTAAAGTTTATGATTTGTCTATTATACTAACGGATCTCACGAGGTTTCTGTTGAGTTTTGTGTGCTGAACTTTTCACGTTTTGGGTGAGATCATGATGGATGAAGGAATAAGGAGCGGAAAGACCCTAAGCTTGGGGATGCCCAAGGCACCCCAAGTTAATATTCAAGGAAGACCCAAGATCTAAGCTTGGGGATGCCCTGGATGGCATCCCCTCTTTCATCTACAATCTATTGGTATGTTACTTGGAGCTACATTTTTATTCATCACATGATATGAGTTTTTCTTGGAGCGTCTTGTATCATAGTTTTGCTTTGGTTTTCTTTTAGTTTGACACAATCATTGTTTGCAGGACACACCTTTTGAGAGGGACACACACTTATCGTGATTTGTTAGAATACTCTATGTGCTTCACTTATATCTTTTGAGCTAGGCAGTTGCTCTAGTGCTTCACTTATATCTTTTAGAGCACGTCGATGATTATATTCTATAGAAATGATTGCACTCTCATGCTTCACTTAAATATTTTTGAGAGTATTAGTTAGCAATTGGCAATATGTACGGGTTATAAGACTAGTCTGAGAAGGATAGGGATTCAAGGGGGATATAATAAAAACTTTCATGCAAACCACTAAATATTAAACATATGGTTTAATTGTATTGATGTCGTAATAGGAAAGAATATTAGTTCATGATCATTGGTTAGTAGAAATATCGGTATTAAAGTTTGTTATTAACTTCACATATAAGTGTTGTGTAACACCCCTATGTAATAAGCTACAGTAACCCTCTCTGGTTAAACTAAGTCATTTTGCTAAACAGTGCTTGATCATCTTTTGACCCATATCTCATTTTAAATTCCACTTTGAAATCAAATTCAAATTATAAGTGAATCAAATAAATTCACAAATATGAAAACTAAAAAGTTCATGTGATGGCAAATAATCCATAGATAATTATGGTGGAGAAACCAACATTTTATAAAATGGTTTAATGCCCTAAAAAAATTAAAACAGGGGCCAAAACAATATTTTAATTGCTTTTTAAATTATAAAAATTCCAATCTATTTTATTTTAATGCCAAACTTTTTGTGGCAGTGGCTTAATTTACAACACTAGTTAAGGAGCAAGTTTTATATTTTATAAAACTAAATTACTTTTGAAAATAAAAGGAATCGGAAACAAATAAAAGAAAAATAGAAAATGAAAAAAAGAAGAAAAAGAAAGAAACCCTCATGCCCCTAGGCCTTAGGCCAACTCCACCGCGTGACCCCATCTTGTCCGGGTGCGTCCGTTTGGGGTAAAACGGACGAATAGCGCGGCCCAACACGCGGCCTCAAACAGACAAATGTCTGGATTCCGTCCATTTTCGACCCATCCCCGGCCCAAACTTGCGCTCGGTTTGGGGTGAAACGGACGCGCGCGGACGGCCTCGACGCACGCCCTTGTCCCCCCCATGGCTCGCCTGTCGGGGACACTAGCAGTCCCTCCGCTCCCAACGCTTCCACCCTCTCTCCCCGCCCCGCCCCGCCGCCGGCGCCGCCGCTATTCTCCAGCCGCCTCCTCACCGCGCAGCCCCCGGCCGTCCATACCAAACCACGTCTCGACATGGCCGCCACCACGCCCGCGCTTTCGCCGTAGTTTTGGCCGTCGAACGGAGGAGGTTTGGCCATCGCCATCTTTGCCGGTGGCAGAGGGGACACGACCACCGGCGACGTACCACGACAACTTCCGACAAGAGCTCCAGAGCGGACAGTAGCCAGCCGACAACCACCCCTGCTGCGTCGAGGTGATCATCGCGGCCTCTTCGCCACCACGACCGCAAGGTGTTCGACATTTTGCCCACAAAGGTATGGACAGTGGAGACGAGTTTTTCTTCCATCACTTCCTTTGTTCATCGGACGATTCGTCGTCGGATGATGAAGATCTTGTGGTGGCTGCACTGGTCGTTCACGACCACATTCAACGGCAGCTTCCTCGGTATAGGGGGTCACTCCCTGGCCGTGCTCCCAACCTGAACCGCAACAGGGAGAGAGGCCACACCCTGCTCTATGCCGATTACTTTGCGAACACCCCGCTCTTCAAGCCGGATAAATTCCGTCGCTGTTTTCGTATGGCAAGGCATGTGTTCAATCGTATCCGAGAGGGAGTGGTTGCTCATGTCCCATACTTCGAGTGCAAGACGGATGCCCTTGGCAAGCTTGGATTCTCCTCTTACCAGAAATGCACCGCGGCCATCCGCATGCTTGCATATGGAATTCCAGGCGATCTGGTTGATGAGTATGTGCGCATGAGTGAGACAACATGTCTGATGTCAATGTACAAGTTCTGCCAGGCTGTGATCGAGGTGTTTGGCCCAGAGTACTTGAGGCAGCCAACTGCCGCTGATACAGAGAGATTGTTGGCGACCAACGCAGCTAGAGGCTTTCCAGGCATGCTTGGCAGCATAGATTGTATGCACTAGGAGTGGAAGAACTGTCCATTTGCTTGGCAAGGACAGTACAAGGGGCATGTCGGCGTGCATTGTCATATTAGAAGCGGTGGCTTCGTAGGATCTTTGGATATGGCATTCTTTCTTCGGCATGGCAGGTTCTCACAACGATATCAACGTGCTGCGGCATTCTCCAGTCTTCGCAAGGCTTGCAGAAGGCCACTCCCCACCTGTCAACTTTGAGATCAACGGCCACCAGTACAACAAGGGATACTATCTAGCTGATGGTATATATCCTCAGTGGTCAACTTTTGTGAAGACAATCTCGAAACCCCAAGGTGAGAAGAGAAAGAGATTTGCCCAAATGCAAGAGAGTGCTAGAAAGGATGTGGAACGTGCTTTTGGTGTGCTTCAATCCCGGTGGGGTATCGTTTGAAACCCTGCACTGTCATGGGATGAAAGGAAGCTTTGGGAGGTGATGACTGCTTGTGTGATCATGCACAACATGATCGTCGAGGACGAGCGTGATGAGAGTATCTTCGACCAAGGATTTGATTATCAAGGTGAAAATATTGAGCCCCTGCACCAAGACCCGGCCACATTTGAACAATTTGTCCAATTCCACCGTGAGCTGCATGATTGGCACACTCATTTGTATCTTCAAAATGACTTGGTTGAGCACGTGTGGGATCACATTGGCAACCAATAGATGTATTGGTTCATTTTATGTTCAGTCAAGACCATTTTGATTTGGTTGTAAAACTATTTTATTAAAGACAATTTCAATTGGGTTGTAAAACTATTTTAATTTTCAGACAAGTATTTGGACGTGCAAACTAGTTTTGATTAAAATATGGGCATTTTTGGCCCCGACGGACAGGACAGGGCAAACGGATGCGGCCGCGCGCTGGGCGCACGGCCACCGCATCCCAGGACACGCCCGGACACGACCCCATTGCCCTACCCAAACGGACAGAATCCGGACAAAACGGACGTCCGTTTGGGGTCGCGCGGTGGAGTTGGCCTTAGGCCACAGGGATAGGCCCAGGCCGACCTAGACCAGCTGCTGCGGTCGTCTCCCTCCTTCCTACTGCTCACACGACCGAGCGTGCCCGTCGGTCGCCACCCGACCGCCTCGCCGCCCCACCGCAGGGGGGATAAGATCGCCAGCTCCGCGGCTCCTCGGGCTCCCCTCCCCACTTGTCCACTCGCTCACCCCCACTCCTCCCCTCTCGCCCCAGATCTCCTCCCCCAGCAAGCACCCGAGTGCAGCCATGGCCTCACCGCCGTAGAAGCCGTGGCTATCGCCCTCCCCATGCCTCGGGACCGTGCACAAGGGACGCGTCGCCGACCGCTTCTTCCTCCTCGCCGCTGGATCGAGGCTCGAGAGTTACATCGACACCGCCCGCGCCGTCTTCTTCCTCCTTTCACTACAAAAAAAGACACATCCGTGACATTTTGGGCCGAACGAATTTTTTTCTGTCATACATATGACACTTCTATGACGATAATTGTGACAAAACCCGGTATCATCATAGATGTGGTGGGCTCCTACTTCTATGACAAAAAATCATGACAGAAAATGGGATTTTCGTCCTGGGCGGGCCGGAGACGCAGCTGCATGACATTCTTTGGGCCGTCCATGATGGAAAAAACCGTGGTAGAAGCGAGGGGGAGGAAAATTTCGGGGAGTTCCCGGTTACGGTGGGAGGTCGGGGGCCGAGCGATGCGCGTTTCTCTCGTACACGTACGCGCGTGTGTGCGAGGCGTTGGCTCTAACTGAACCCGAGCGATTGCACTGCAGGCTACGCGTTACTGAACCCGAGCGATCGATCGATGGCTGTTAACTGAACCCGATCGAGCGATTCCTTCGCTACTGCTGCTAACTGAAGCCGATCGATTGGATGAACAGTGAGCGTTGCGGGGGGGGGGGGGGTTGGATGAACAGTGAGCGGTGGCGTTGCCTCTGGATGAATAGGACCCCGTGGTGTGGTGGAGGGCTGGATGAACAGTAGACGGTTGAGGGGTGCCCGTGGAGGGGTGGTTGAACAGGATCCCGTGGTGTGGAGGGCTGGATGAACAGTAGACGGTGGAGGGGTGCCCGTGGAGGGGTGGTTGAACAGTAGCCGGTCGAGTAGCGCGCGGTGGAGGCTGTATGCACAGGAGCCCGTGGAGGCTGGAGGAGGTCGACGGTAGCCCGTGGAGGCTGGAGGAGGTCGACGGTGGAGATGAACAGTATCCCGTGGAGTCCCGTTTTGCGGTACGCCACACCCCTCCCGATGAACAGGACCCCCGTTTCGACCGTAGGAGGTCCGTTTCGTCCGTTTTGCGGTACGCCACACCCCTCCCGATCAACAGGACCTCCGTTTCGACCGTAGGAGGTCCGTTTCGTCTGTTTTGTGGTACGCCACACCCCTCCCGATCAACAGGACCCCATTTCGACCGTAGGAGATCCGTTTCGTCCGTTTTGCGGTACGCCACACCCCTCCCGATCAACAGGACCCCCGTTTCGATCGTAGGAGGTCCGTTTCCTCCGTTTTGCGGTACGCCACACCCCTCCCGATCAACAGGACCCTGTTCCGAACGTAGGAGGTCCGTTTCCTCTGTTTTGCGGTACGCCAGGCCTCGTTTCCATCGCATGTTCCGTCCAAGCCCTCCCGATGAACACGACCACGCATTTCGTTCCGACCCAGCCGGTTGGCTCCCACGCGTTCCGTTGCCTCCCAATGAACATGACGCATTCCGTTGCCTCCCCATGAACACGACGCATTCCGTTGCCTCCCCATGAACACGACGCATTCCGTTGCCTCCCCATGAACACGACGACGACGCTGTTTCTCCGTTCCGACCCAGCCATGTACACGAGCCCTGGCCGTACGTATGCGCGAGTAGGCGTTCGAGACCCCGCCCGTATGTACACATACGTGGCCGTATTTTCTTTCTTGCACCCTGGCCGCTGTACGTACGTGTACATGCTATGTGCGCGCCTCTACTACGACACGTGTGCGCCTCTACTACGACACGTGCACGCCTCTACATCGACCAGTATGTACGTACACGTTCGCGACCAGAATGACAACGCTACGTACGCTTCGACTAGGTGGGTCCCGACTGTCAGGCACTTCCTTGCCTGCGAAGATGTAGCTGGTGGGTCCCAGCAGTCAGGGGGGCGAATCTTTTTTTTTGCCCGGACGCACTTCCTTGCGTGCGAAGATGTAGCCGGCGGGTCCCAGCAGTCAGGGGGGCGAATCGTTTTTTTTGCCCGGACGCACTTCCTTGCGTGTGAAGGTGTAGCTGGTGGGTCCCAGCAGTCAGGGGGCGAATCGTTTTTTTTGCCCGGACGCACTTCCTTGCGTGCGAAGATGAAGCTGGTGGGTCCCAACAGTCAGGGGGAAACGTTTTTTCCGCGAAATACAGTGGCCCGTCCAGTGGGTCCCAGCTGTCAGGTGGAGGAATCATTATTTTCCACGTAATAAGGAGGCACTTCCTTGCTGCGGCCGCCCAGCTGTCAGCCTCTCCACGTACAGTCCACGTCCGATGGAAGTCGTTCCTTGACCACGTTGACCAGGCCGCACCGAGAGCACCATGGCGGTGGACGACGGTGAGGCCTAGGAAGGGGACGACGCAGAGCCGGGGAAGACGCGGCAGTGGAAGCCCGCGCGGAGAGGAGTACGAGGGTTCACTGGTTCGACTGCGGTGTGAGGCTGCCGTCGCCGCAGGGCCTGGCCAGCGGTGGGAATAGTAGGGGGCGGTGAGGCCTCCGCGGCAGCACAGCCGGCCACGGGAGGCAGGAGCATGCGGCACGACCGGCGCTGCTTTGGGCGGCTAGAGCAAGAAGACCAGAGGTTGAAGAAGCACTACGGCCGTTGGATGGACATCGTACAGTCACTGGAGCTAGAATCGTTCATATTGACTAAGTTGACAAAGCCCTCCGTCCCCGTCAACTTAGTTGGCCCACAAGTCATCCTCCCACTATGGTGGGTCCCAGCTAGCAGGGGGTATTCATTTTTTTGTGCGTAATAAGGAGGCACTTCCTTGCGTGCGAAGATATAGCGGGTGGGTCCGACATTTCAGCGGGGGGAACGCTTTTTTCGCGAAATACAGAGGCCCTTCCGGTGGGTCCCAGCTGTCAGGTGGAGGAATCATTATTTTGCGCGTACAGTCCACGGCCGATGGATGTCGTTCGTTGACCACGTTGACCAGGCCGCGCCGAGAGCACCATGGCGGTGGACGACGGCGAGGCCTAGGAAGGGAACGACACGGAGCCGGGGAAGACTCGGCAATGGTTGCCCACGCGGTGGGGAGTACGAGGGTTTACTGGTCCGGCTGCCGTCGCCGGAAAATAACAGGAGGTGTGGGTGAGTAGAGGAATGGCCTGGCCAGCAATGAAGTAGGGTGGGGCGGTGCGGCCTGTGCGGCAGCACAGCCGGCCACGGGAGGCGGGAGCAGGCAGTCCCACCGGAGCTGGTTTGGGCGGCTGGAGCAAGAAGATCAGATATTGAAGAAGCAGCACGGCCGTTGGATTAACATCCAACGGTCACTGCTGCTAGAATCGTTTGTGGACTAAGTTGACAAAGCCAAAGTACACGTCAACCTAGTAGACCCACAAGTCAGCCTCCAAATCTGTCCCAAACAGCATACAGCCCGAAATTTCTAGCCAGATTCAAATTAATTTTAAATCTAAATATACCTTAATTTAAATTCAATGAAATTTTACCCGCACAAAAACAATGAAATTTAAAATATCAAAATCCGAAAGAAAACAGTATTTTGGAACTAATTGCCTGTTTGCTGTATTTTTTCATTTTACAGCCCATTTATTATTACTTATAGCCCATTTCTTATTACTTATAGCCCATTTTCTGGGCAAAATGCATCCCTCCTCGTCTTGAAAGATTTCCGGCCCAGCAGGGCGTAGAAAAGCAAGTAGGCCTACGTTGGTTATTCTGCAAAAAACAAAATAGCTGGCTAGCCATTTTCAGAAAGGAAAAAAACAAACTGGGCTGGTCATGTGCTAAACATATGAAATAAAAGCCTGGGCTAGACGGGCCACGGGTCCCGCACAACCCAGTTGATACCCTTCTCCGTCCCGAAAAAACAAAATTACTGCGCGCGCTGCTGGGTCCCTACTGTCATCCTCACCATGTACAGTCATCTCCTTATTCCTCTCGGTTGTTGACCATGTTGACAACACCGGAGGGCGGCGCCGCGGCGAGCGAACCAAGGCGGAGGACGATGGTGAGGCCTCGGACGGGAACGAACAGGAGCCGGGGAAGATCACAGCCAGCCGTGGGAGGCGGGAGCAGGCGGTCCCGCCGGCGCTGGTTTGGCTTTGGCGGCTCGAGGAAGAAGAGACTGAAGAAACGCGACAGACGTTGAATGTCAATCCAACGGTCAAGGTTGGCACAATCGTTTGTTGACTAAGCGGACACCAAGTAGCATACTTTTTTATATATAGGAAGAAAACTGCGAGGAAAATGCGTTCGTCTGCCGTCCTCCTCACAGGGAACGTTCGCCACATAAGTGACTAGCACCCTTGGTTTTCAACCGAGAGGTCTTGGGTTCGAGTCCCAGGAACTCTCAATTTTGTCCTCCTTCCTTCCTCGCAAAAAAGGGAAAGAAAATCAAAGACTTGGGAAGGCGTACAGAACAAGCTAGTGTACCAGTAAAGAGACGTTGCCGAGTTTTAGAAAAAAGAAAGACGTGCTCCTGTAGCTGGTTCGAATCCAAACCTAGACTATGACTATATATGGTGCTATGCTACTCTGCAAGTAATGAAACTGACATATCCAACGTTCGCTTCTCCTCTTCTCTACTTACTCTGCCTAGCATCAGAAGCTCTGGCCGCAGCAACCATGTCCGCTGGCTGCTCGTCCACCTGCTCTTCAGCAGGCAACAACCAGATATGCGCCAAGTCGCCACCCGTACCATCGCCTGTGGGTCTCATCACACCCCCGCCGGCACGCGCACCGCAGCCGATTGCTCATCGCAACCCGCTGCCGTTGGTGTGGTGCCACTGCTGCAAATCACGCAGAGTCATCCGTCGCGTCTCAACCACAATCCGCAACCCTGGCCGAGTCTTCTACAAATGCCCGAATCATGGGGTAATAATATGTTTAAGTGTTGTTCTGCTGCTTTCAGTTGCTGATTTTTTTAATAGTTTGGTTGATGATCTTCCAATTTGATTCGTGCAGAAAAGGGAAGATTCGTGTGATTTGTATTTCTGGGAAGTTGCTGATGTGGGGGAATGCAACTACGCTGATTATTTGGTTAGCCGAGGAATCCCAATACCAGCAGGTTGGGGTGTTGGACAAGTAACTGAAGGAACGGCAGAAGAGGAAGATGCAGAGCAGAAGGTTAAAGATGCAGTTCCTCTGATCATGGCCAAGCAACAGCTGCTGAACGGCCTTGACAGCAATGAGGAGATGAAAGAGCTTGTGAAGATAATGGGCAAAATCGATGTGCTCTGTAGGATGATTGTCTCTTTATTTGCAGTGTATGTAGCACTCGTGATGTATTCAGTGGCTACGACATGAGCACTTTGCTGAAACTAGTAATGAATGAAACCTGTGTAGCAGGCTGGGCGTAGTGTTGTGAACATCTAATGATTTCTATTAACGGAAATCAGGGGGTATCCCCTTTTGCTCATATAAATAAATAAATAATAGCAGAGGCCCTGTCGGGTCAGCTTTGTTCTCATTCGAAGACGTCGAGCAAATTGCAGTCCAACAGCAAACTATGTCATCAAATTCAAGTTTCACAGCCAAATATGAGTACAACTAAACAACAATGTCATCATGTTTTAGTTGTCATACAATCACCAAACACAAATCAGCATACATAACAAGTGATGTTCTCACAGCAAAATACTAAACAACATGTTCATCAGGTTTCAGTTGTCATAGCAAACACAATTTCACATAGTAGATAAAAAACGTCTTCTGACAGGCAAATACGACAAAAGCAATGTAATCATCATCCGCAGCAGCAGCGTCAACATCTTCGCCATGTGTATCAGTCTGAATCGTAATTCCCCACGGTGTCATCTTCTTCTTCGTCCTCAACGTCCTCGAACGTTGGCTTCTTCTTGATCAACTCTTGTATGTCCACAGCACGACAGGCAATCTTTTCGCCGGCGTCATTGACGTGATGGTTCTCAAAGATATTAGGAACATCTGTGTTATCTTGTACATCAGGAGCAGTGTAAGCATCATCTTGTTGTGCAACTTCATTAAACGAATTCCTCTGCTCAAACCTTTGCAATACTCTCCAGTCATCGCTACGTGCAAATGTGTCTTCCAAGAAAAATATCTGTGTTGCTTGATTTGCCAAAATAAAAGGCTCGTTGGTCTGGTACGCCGCCTTGACATTGATGGATTTGAAATAATCATCAGCTCTGGGTTTTGCGATCCTGGAAAACAGGTTATACCAACGACAGCACAACAGAACCACACACCGATGATCCTCGAAACTGGAGATATACTGCAACTGAACAATGTCTGTTATGTTAGCATACATTTAGTTGTCTCTTTGTCATACGTATCCGTGCTCATGATGGCACTGTTTTGTGTCTTCCTGCCTTCGTCTCGTGCAAGGGTGTTGTAGCGCACATCTCCAACAACGCAAGATTCATAATGTCTTACCCGAGTATCAGGACCCATTGCTAGTGAGTAAAGGGCATCATCAACTGCCTGCCCATCCTCCCGCATCTTCTTAACCTATGGTTAGAAAATAGACAAGCTGATCATCTTATGTACTCAATATATTAAAAAAACTGACAGTGCACTTCAAAAGCTTACATGGTTCTTGAACCATTTCGCAAATCCTGCCATAACCAGTTTGTCAATGTTTCTTGGATTTTGCGGCAGTAACTCCTCTTTGTAGATGCTGCACAACATAGTGATCGCGTCAAACATCTAAATATATAAGAATGTGCTGCAAGTTTAGTAGATTACGATGTATAAGCTGCAGTACTGCACTTACTTGATATAAGGTAGTATCTCAGGACAGTTATTCAACACATACCAAACCATTTTGTCCAAATCTTTAGGTTTGTCCTCTTGTCGACTCTTCCCTGTAACTCGAACAGAATAATCGAAAACATTGAGCCCGGGATTGTCTTCACCCACCTCTTTGCTAAGCTGATCAGCTGTTTCAATGTATTTTGAGCAGAATGTCAACGCTTCTGTAGCAATGTAGGCCTCTGCAATGGAACCCTCGGGTCTAGCTCTGTTCCTAACATAGCCCTTGAAAGTGCCTAGCCGCCTTTCAATAGGGTACATCCAGCCATACTGTACTGGACCTCTAAGTAGTGCCTCATCAGGTAGATGAACAGCCAAATGCACCATCACATCAAAGAAGGCTGGAGGATATATCTTCTCAAGGTCGCATAGGATAGTTGGTATCTTGTCTCTAAGACGCTCCAAAGCATCTATCCTGATATTCCTACTGCAGAGTTCCCTGAAGAATTGTCCCAACTCTGCAACTGCTCTGTATAAGTCAGGGCGGCCCAATCCTCTAAGGATAACAGGTAAAACCCTTTGAAGTAGGACGTGGCAGTCATGAGTTTTCAACCCTTGTACCTTGTTTCCATCTGCACTGACTCTCCTTTCAGGGTTGGAAGCAAATCCATGTGGGAATCTCACACGTGACAGGACCTCGCAGAATTCTTTTCTTTTTACCTTGTCCAAGACGTACACAGCTGGTGCCATATCCCGTGGTTTACCTTCATCTTGCACCTGCAAATCCTTTCTGATACCCAGGTGTGTCAAATCAATCCTAGATTTTAAGGTATCTTTCGTCTTGCCTTCAATATTAAGAAGTGTGCCGATAATGCTGTCACATATATTTTTCTCGATGTGCATCACATCAAGATTATGCCGCAGATCCAAATCTTTCCAATACTCCAAGTCCCACAAAGTGGACCTGCAGGTAAACAATAATCTCTCTTCTACCCTGCCACGCTTCCTTTTCCCGCTACCATTACCAGGATGGTTTCCTGGTGTAATATGCCTGACCTTCTCTAATTCCACTTGCAACTCATCGGCGGTGAGCCTCTTTGGCGCATCACGGTTTTCATGCTTTGCATTGAACACATGTCTTCGGTATTTTCTAGGATGCGGCTTGTCCTTGGCAAGGAAACGGCGGTGTCCAATGTAACAGATCTTGCTAAGTATTGCGTATGACAGCGGATTCCTGTCACAGCGAACACATGCATTGTAACCATGTGTCGTTCGCCCTGACATAGTGCCCAAAGCCGGATAATCATGGATGCACCAAATTATAACAGCACGCAGAAAGAAATCAGCTGGTGGGCTGCTATATAGGTCTCGAGTGAGAACACCCTTCCATAGTTGTTGAAGTTCCTCCACAAGAGGCTCCATGAACAAATCAAAATCCTTTCCAGGACTTTTTGGACCTGGGATGAGCAAGGCCATCATGTAGTTTGATTCTTTGGTGCAGACATTTGGAGGCATGTTGTAAGGGATAACAAGCACTGGCCACATGCTATATGTGGCGCTCTGGTGGCCAAATGGGTTAAATCCATCTGAAGCTAAGCCAAGTCTAATGTTTCTCGGGTCAGCAGCAAACTCTTTGTGTTTATCATTGAAGCTTTTCCACTCACTACCATGAGATGGATGGCTCATTACATTCTGATCTCTGTACTCCTGGTTCCTAGAATGCCACAGTACATCCTCTCTTGTTTCAGCATCATGAAACAACCTCTGCAATCTTGGTGTAATTGGAAAATGTCTCAGAACATTATGAGGAATCCTCTTCACAGCATCGCCATCTTTCCATCTTGATGATTTGCATTTCGGGCATTCACTTAAGTTGGCATAATCCTTCCGGAACAGAACACAATTATTCTTACAAACATGGATCATATCATATCCAATTCCAACTGCACGAAGGAAATTCTTCATTTTACTGTAGGTGTGTGGCAGCTCAGACGCATCTGGGAAAGATTTGCGGAAAGCAGCCAACATCGCATCGAATGATTTGTTGGTCATCCGCTCAGATGTCTTCACCTGAAGAAAGGTGACCATAGCTGAGAATACTGACAGCTTATTTCCTGGGGTGACAGCAACGTTGCATTGTTCCAACATGCGGGCCCACCGTTTTTCTTCTGCAGGTGAAAGTTCACGGAATGCATGAGCATTTCGTAGCATTGTTTCAATGTTGGTCAAACTCACTGGCTCCGCCACCACCACCTCCTCCTCCTCTTCCACCTGAGCATCAGGCAGATCAAGATGGTGATCTGCTGCTTCCACGTAGTCAATAACATTGACGTTCACAGCTTCACCATGATGAACCCACCTAGTATATGTGACCGACATCCCATACAAGTGTAGATGATTTTGCACAGTTGACTGGGGTCTTGTAACTGAATTCATACAACTGCTACACGGGCAGAGCACATCTGATTTCGGACCACCGTACTCAGCTCTGATAAAGTTCATGAAGTTTTCAACCCCCTCGACATATGCAGCGGAGAATCTTCGAGCAGAAGTTATCCAAGTCCTGTCCATCTGTTAGACATACAAATTAGTTCTTCTACTAGATATTACAGGAAAAACATATATGCTTTTTTATGAAGTCCAGAAAAAATACCTAGGTCGATGTCTAAAGCTATGGCAAGATATTTGGACGAGCAGATCTAAGTAACGAAATATATGTAAAGCTAATTCAGCAAACAGATTTGAGTGCCAAATTATGGCAGGCTGTTTCAGCAGTCAATGAGGCCGAGCACACAACCATCGAACTATCGAAGGCCATCGCAGCAACAAAGATCGAGTATAAAACGGTGTAGAGCTATTTCACCTAACAGATTGGCTACTAGACCATGGCAATCTACGTCACAATAAATATATGGCAGGATATTTTAGCAACTAATCGGCCTTGGCATGCCATCTCAGCTAAGCAGATTGAGTGCAGAACAGGGCAAGGAAGCTTCTTAAGCAGAGCATATTGACAGTAAACTACTTCGGCAAACAGTGAGATTAACAGCGTCTATCAGCTAACATTCAGCGCTACACCAACATGAACGGGGCCTCAGTCTAGAATGCGCGTACCATGGGAGAAGCTGACCGCCGTGCGTCTCCACACGAACGTCGCTAGCGGTGGCGGCGCTGACCGCCGTGCGCCTCCACAAGAAGGTAGCCAGAGGTGGCGGCGCGGCTAGAGGACGACAGTCTACGAGAGCGTACTGTGGGAGCGAGAGGATCGCCGAACCGCGGCGTCGAC
>NC_057811.1:372946578-372955178 GCF_018294505.1 Triticum aestivum
GCTAGTTGGCCGAAGGGCGGTTGAATCGGATTTGGGGGGAATTTTTGGGTGTGGGGGGGGGGAGGATTTTCGCGCGGTGGGCGGGGGGAGTTTGGCGCATGGTCGGTTTCTCCAAGTGCAGTCCCACGTGTCAGTGAAGAGGCAAGCCAAAGCGCGTTCCGTTTGCGTGAGCCGTGTGCAGGACCGAACGTGTGTGGGGTGCAATGCGACCGCGACAGGAGTGCTGTGAGTGTTCCGCCTTTTTTCCTTTTAAACTAGGTGCTTCGCCCCCTCAAAAAAAAAATTGTTGCTTCGCGCGATCCATGGATACTACTACTAGTAATCCGGTAATCCCGACTAAAACGGCGCGGCCGGGTCTTTTCCCACGCGATATGCTGGGAGGTTGGCTTAGTTGGTTTTTTTAGGACGAGTAATGCTACACCTACGTAATCCTAGTTACGTAATTAACGTAATGTGAAACATGTGAGCTGTTGATTGTAGATTGGGGGGAGGGAGGGGCCCACCACCATGAAAATCAGGGGAGGAGAGAGAGAGGCTATTTACGTTAACCCTTTCGTAGGTTCCCGTAGATGTAGAAAGATGTGAAATGCGTGAATGTGTAGTGGACGTACTATTGGAGTGCCTAAGATAATTTGTGTATGTATAGACCCTATGTGTTTATTTTACTTCGCATGTTAGATTTGTCTCGGTTCGATAAAAAGCAGAGTTGGTGATGATGGTGTGCCTGTCATCCTGCAATATAGGCCGTCCGATCTATATCTAACGGATAGGAAGGAAACTATGACAATTTACCCGCACTCCTCTCCACATTTGCAGATAAGGCTTTCCCTCGTTCATCCTTTTCTCCCACAAGATCTTGATCTTCCGTGCAACACACAGGCATCTTGCTAGTACTCCTACAATATGTATATTATTGTGAAATATACACCGGCCGAGATTAATGCAAACACGGCAGATTTTCATTACATTTCGAACTTTTATAGGACAGAAAAATAAAAGAAACCCGACCCTAAACCTATTCTATGGCGGCGACCCACGTCCTCCATCTGCGATCTCTATGTACGGGGGCGGGTTTCAAGACCCGTGAAGTGAAGGTGCGGTCTCCGGCGAGGAAGAGTAGAACACGGGATACGGACCGGCCAGTTGGCACACCATGCCCTGCCGCCTCCCATGCCCTACTCATCCTCGGAGGAGTCCCCGACCTCGGCGGTGCCGGACGTTGGACGGTGGCAAGTAGGACGCGTGGCTGACAGTTCTCCCGTCGTCGGCCGCCAGCGTGGCCACCGCTTGTGCGGTCGCGTCCGCGTCCGCCTACGCCGCTATTGCGTCGCGAGAGGCGACTTGAGCGAGGGCGGCGACCTCGAGCTTCATCCCCGAAGACAAGCTCTCCCGCAGAGCGTTCGCACTTGCGGTCATGGCGGATGTGGTGCCAGGTAGGAGGACGATGCGCTATGGTGTGGAGGTTAGCTGGGCGTTGCCGCTTTAAGTAGCGCATTCCGGTGAGGCCAGGCGTCCGGGTGCGTCATTAAGTCGCCGGAGTTGGTTCCTCGGGCACCGAGCCTCTTAACGACGACATACGAACGGACGGCATGAATGCAGGTAGCTGGCGCCGGCTAGGAACGCACTGCGCGACGGCGCGAGGGACGAGGGTTTTGGTGTGCCAGGGTAGTTAGCTGCGGTCGTGGCAACGTTGGAGATGCCCTTTGCTCACATGCGATCCCCGCATGTCATTGAAAAAGCAAGACGACCCGGCATGGTCTCAGGTCCAGAGGATGCAGTTGGCCGCGCTACACCACTCCGCGGACGCGTCGCGGCGCCCCGTGCATCCTCGACGAGCCGGGTGTTGGGGTGTGTTTGGATTGTGGCCAAAGTGGACCTTACCAAAATTTTGGTCATGACCCAAAGATTGGTCTTTGTTTGGATGGTTGCCATTTTTTGGCATGCCAATGAACTCTAGCCAACTCTAGTTCATTTTTCTTGCCAATGTCGGCCAAATCATGGGCAACCAATACCTCAACCAAAATTTTGGTCATGACCCAAAGATTGGTCTTTGTTTGGATGGTTGCCATTTCTTTGGCATGCCAATGAACTCTAGCCAACTCTAGTTCATTTTTCTTGCCAATGTCGGCCAAATCATGGGCAACCAATACCTCAACCAAAATTTTGGCTACCCAATGCTTTGATGGGGCAACCTTGGGCACAAACCAAACATACCGTTGGTCGTGCCACAACACTAACGCCACCCTCGGCACACTGAAACCGACCGTGTCTAGCGACGATATGAGCGTGTCGCTCACCGCGGTTGCCGTGTCCAGAGGCGGTGCTGGAGCTGCGCCCCATTGTTGGCCCCAACGACCCACATGAACGGTTGTCGGTGGCGAGGAGGTCGTGGGCTAGCTCCTCCATTGGACAAGTCTGCGCTACGTCGTCCCGACGGGTGTGCCCCACATGTCGGTTTCCCTGTTTTCCCGGCCATATTCGAGCGTCAGTGCTCCGAGTTGCGCATTAGGCCTTTCACTATGTAGGCCAAGCGAGACAACTTATTGTTTATTTGAGCCGTTCAAGTATAATCATGTGGCGTTTTCTTATTTCTCATTCCTCTCCAACCCTCTTCTCCATCGATCATGTCGCCCTCCAGTCGAGTCCATCCTCCCGCATGCCTCATTTGAACATTCCGCCGAGTATCATTCACATGTACCCACCCTAGTCCTCTTTCAATAGATCTCCGGACCCCGAGATGAAATCGAGAGGGAACGAGTGGGGGCACGTGATACCTAAGGCGGATTCAAAATTTTGAACCGGTGATCATAGCATCCGCAAATCATATATAAAGGGTATTCAATGTTCGTTTCGTTTTTGAACGTACAATATACTCCCCCTATCCTTTCTAGTTTACATATAAGTTTTATGTGTAGTCAAAGTATCTCTACTTTGATCAAAAAGGTATCAACATTCAACAACGCCCAATCAATATTGTTAGATTCGTACGTACTCCTAGATTTGTACTCGAGATGGTTTCCAATTTGATTATTGACAAGATTAATAGTACATGAGATGTATAATGTGAAAATTATATCATTGGAAACTCCTTTCACATACGAATTTGACCGTATGCTTTGTGTAAGTTGCATGTCATATATTATTACTCTAACATTTGGTCAAATTTAGCCTCGAAAAACGCATTAGACCCTGTACGCTTTGTGTAAGTTGCATGTCATATATTATTACTCTAACATTTGGTCAAAGTAGTATAGTGGAAGTGCATCCTCTGACGTAGGTATCCCTGCCTTACCCTCCCTTTCAGTCACTTACTGGCGGACCCCATGCTTGCTAGGCCCCACATGTCAGTTACTCAATGGGTTCGGCCACGCCAGGGGATCCTCATCCGTAGTATACTCCCTCTGTTTTTATTTACTCCGCATAAAATGGAGGGAGTGGTGGTATAATAAATGACGCGGGCGGGGGAGGGGGAGGGACGTCGGTTTGCTCTCAACTGCGGTCCCACAAGCGAGCGAAAACGCAAGACAAAGCGCGTTCCATTCGGTGAGCGACGTGGAGGGTCCAGCGTGCCGGGCTGCAACGCGAACGCGACAAGAGCGATGTACAGTCAAAACCGATTGACCGGTCGTCACCGGAACCACTATTCACACCAGAACCTTCACTGCTCGGCCTACGTCAGCCACTGCCCTAAAACCACACCAAATCTCCAGCCCATTCCCCCACCTTTCGATCCCCTAGCCCGCATCAAGCGTTCCCTAGTTCGCCGGAAAGCCATGGTGCGCCGCAAGATCACTTACTACAAGATGCTGACGCCGGAGCGCCGCGCAGAAATCGCGGCGGCGGTCGGCGCCACAGACCTCCGTTCCCAAGCTCGCTTTGCGGCGGGCCAATCCCCGAGTTCTTTGGAGCCAAGGTACGAGGAGGAGGAAGCCGATCCAATGTTCATGGCGAAGGTCGCGGCGCAGAATGCCCCCGATGGGTATGAGACGATGGACGTCGACTTTGTGCCGGCGTCCGAGTCCCCCATGGTGCAGGCGGACCAGCGGTTCAACATGGCGATACTAAAGGAGGACCGGGAGGCAGAGGCTCAACTCGACGTGGAGCGTGCGCATGCCGCTACCATCGAGGCTCTCCTGCAGGCGGAACCGGATGTCGTGGATGTGAACCGGGCGGCGGAGGCTCAACTTGAGGCGGAGCGTGCGGATGCCGCTGCCATCGAGGCCCTCCTGCAGGCGGAACCGGACGTCCTGGACTTGAACCGGGCGGCAGAGGTTCGACTCGACGCAGAGCGCGCGGATGCCGCTCTCATCGACGCCCTCCTGCAGGCGAAACCGGACGTCCTAGACTTGAACCGGGCGGCGGAGGCTCGACTCGACGCGGAGCGCGCGGATGCCGCTACCATCGAGGCCCTCCTGCAGGCGGAACCGGACGTCCTCGACTTGAACCAGGCTGTGCTCTCGTCCGTGCAGAGCGCCCGCACGCTCCGCTTGAACGAGTAGCTGGAGGCCGAGGACAACCACGGTGCAGAGACACACGTCGGCAGCGACGGCTGGTTCACGCAGGCAGCGAAAGACGGCGAGGCCGTCTCTTTCCGCGAGCAGTGATAGTTTTTCTTTATGTTGTTGTTTTTATGGATCTTTTGCTGTGTAAAAACATATATTTGTTATGCAAGTCGCCTGCCTTGGGTCAGTCTACCATTTCAGGCAGTTGGATGAATATCCTACGTCTCCTAACCCTTCTTTCCTTCTTCCTCACCTCTTCTTCTTCCCCAACAGACCACCGCACGGGCCGTACGGATACTCCCCAACATGCGGTTGGATAAACATACTCTATGAACGAAAATTATGTGTCAGCGATAGGATGGCTGAATTTGGTTTGTTCACATGCGACAACACGTGTCAGTGAGGGTGCGTTCCCTTGGTTGGGTTTGCGGCGTGCAGGAGCGACTGTGTGAGGGTGCGGTGCGACCGCGGCGTGCAGGAGCGACCGTGTGAGGGTGCGGTGCGACCGCGACAGCTGTGCGCAAGTGTACCTCCTTCTCATTTTGAAAACTTTAGGCAAGCTTGGCAAAAATGTGTGGAGAAGTTTGGCAATGCAAGGCCTAGACCCAAACAGGATAAGTACGTACGTACTAGGAGTACTAGTGTTAAAAAAGAAAGGAGGGGTTTTCCTTCATGGGATTTAATCGATACAAATCCTCGTTTCATGTGTCAATTAATGCGTATTTTTTTCTCCAAAGACCAAAGAGCTAACCATCTCACTCCTCATTGCTTGATTAATGCAGCGCCATGCAAACCAACCTTCTCACTTCCGCATGCATGCAGGGGATATTAATGTCCTTGGTTGCTAACCCCATCAATTTTGCCTCGATTAGTGTTAGTGGCCCTTTGCAAATTGTAATTTTGATATACTGGCCTTGTGTACAAAAAAATAGAGGTAGTAACTATATTTGACTTCCTTCCCCATTGCGGTGACGTCGACGATATCTTTTTTTTGGGTGGTTTGGCGAAGTGCGTTCGACGGAGAACACCATTGAGGGAGACCACGGTAAGTCATTCGTAAGTGCCGCTTGCAAGCCGAGACAACCACCTTATTTGCATCTAGGAAGTCCTTTACTAGTACTACTAGGAGTACTAGTGCGGTGAGATGGTTTCTCGAAGAAGACGATGGAGAAGCGGAGTCAGCGAAGAGTGAAATGATGGTTGCTTCGCCCGTGCTTTTGTGATTTGACGCCTCACTGCTTTGTGATTTGTGATAGAAGGGACAGGGGAGTAGACTCTGTGCTCTATACTGTACTACATGCGTCCAAGCATGGGAGAAAGAGGAGAGACGTTACATTTTTCTATTCCTTCAATCAATCAATCAATCAATCAGGGAGCTTCTTTTCCATCTTTTTGGCTTTGGCAACACCGTCCACAATGGTTCCCACGATGCCAAAAGCTATTTTCACATTTGGCTACACATTGTGGATGCCCTTAACCGTACCACTTGGATTTGCTCCTGTGTGCTATCTATACAAATCTCAATTATATTGATCTAAAAAATTATAGAATCAAGATTAGTAAAAAGGAGGTGATTTTTCCGCGCGGATGGCGGGGGAGGTTTCTTATTTGAGCAATGCTACATCCACGTAATGGTTTACGTAAAGTTACGAACTGATGTGATGTGGGACTATTTGATTGGATTAAAGGAGAGGATTAGGCCCACCCCACCTGAAAATCAGGGGGGCATATATAGATTAGATGGAAAGTATACGTAGCAGCTACGTAGCCCTTTGTAAGTCTAGGATTAGGCTTCTTATTTTTGGAGGACGTTGTCCTGGCGGTTTGCTAACATGCGGTCCCACGTGTCAGTGCTTTACCAAGCCGATCCGCGTCCCACATGAGGCAGAACAACGGCAGAAGCAACACGTGGTTAAGTTGAAGAAGATGAGGGAGAAGCGGATTCATCAACGAGTGAAATGATGGTTGCTTCGTCCCTCCAACTTAACTGCGGGAAAGGTGCAGCTTTGTGATTTGACGCCTCATTGCTCATTACTACGCCGGCGCCATGACTGGGGTGCTTCACCCCGGCTGCTCTGCACTGTATTCCGGTATGGCACGTGGACCCGGTAGCTTGATGTCCCACATGTCGGTGAAAGGGACTAGAAGATTTATGAAAGCGAGCGCTCCACTCTTACGATGGAGGAGTAGATGACATGACGACCCAGTGAACCGTCACTTGTACTGTATAGTACTATAGTTTTGCTGTTTCGCACGATCCATCGATACAAACCCGATTAAACAGGAAAGGGCGGGATTTTCCCCGCGCGGTAGATGATACTGGCCATACATTTCAAAGGAAATTTTAATGTATGCAAACTGAATAATTATAAGTAACAATATGATATCTAGTAAAACTAAAAACACATATGATTTATTGTGTTAGAGTGTAGTAGTAGTGCTGTATTGCATAGTTGTTAGATGTAACATGCGAGAACGTGTAGAGATGTAGTTTTGGAGGGCCTACAGAGAGAAAAGCGTAATACGGTCACCGAACTTTAGAATAAGCTGATTACAGTCACTATATACGTTTTGCGGTGATTATACGGTCACTTGCTCACAGTTCAGCATCGGATTGCACTCTGTTGACCGGCCAAATAGTCTGCGTGGCGCCATGTTGACTAGTTAAATTGACCACGTTCCTTGTGGGTCCCACCTGTCAGTTCGCATAGGCAAAAGGTCAGATAAACACAAATTTACGCAGGCGCGACAAGGCTCCAACCCGTGCGCGGGAATCACCTGGTTGTGTATGTGTCTGTCAGGGCCTGATGTGTGCGCATGCACGTGTAGGTTGAGCACTTGAGCGTGAGAGTGTGTGTTGGTCGTGTGGTGTACTGGTGTGTGCATGCATGCGTGCGTGTGTGCATGTGAGTGTTGCGTGCGTGCGTGTGAGTGTTGCGTGCATGCGTGGCTGCGTGTGTACATGTGAGTGTTGCGTGCGTGCGTGGGTGCATGTGTTTGTGTGAGTGTTGCGTGGATGCAGTTCGTGTGCATGCGTGCGTGTGTGTATAATCACCACACCAGCTCCCGTGTGTTAAAACAGACGGCTCAGCATACCAATACAAGGCCACCTTTGTCCGCTGTGCCCGCGGTCATGACTTCGAACCACCGTCCAAATATTTTTTCGTCGTTTGTTTTCATTCTTACTAGCAAGATGCCCGTGCGTTGCACGTAACATCAAGATGCATTTGTATGACTTGTTTATCTTGTGAGAGAAAAGGATGAACAAGGGAAGGCCTTATTTGCAAATGTGCAGAGGTGTGTGGGTACCTTTTTGCAAAATTGCCATAGTGTCTTTCCTATCCGTCAGATATAAATTGGACGGCCTATATTGCAGGATGGCAGGCACACCATCATGTATTTTATAAGAGTGTAGATGTAGAGTAGATACAAGTCGACAGGTGGGCACGATGGTAGTGAGATAATGTGATGCAACACTAGAGGTGCCACGTGGAGCGTTTAACTGGTCAGCTAGTCATGTCATGAGCAAATACAGAGTTGTACGGTGAGCCCGTGACTATTAATAACCACTAAACGTAAATGGTGACCGTAATGAGTGGATTTTGAAGTCCAATGTACGTATCGTGCTTTCGCTTCAAATACAATGATCGTCATTGCATATATCGCGAGAGAAAGATGAAACATCCGTGAATTTTCTGGGGGCTTACTTTTAGAGGACCTGGAGATAGTTTTGTGTGCATACGTGAAAGGGGCGTACAGGGGGGTATGCGATGGAGAGAGATGCTCTTCGTTTCTCTTTATTATGACTAACTTTGTATATATTATAAAAATATACAAATTCACAGTGCGGAATAAATATCATTGTGGGCACCATGCAATGCAAATTAGCGTTCGTACTCCTCCATATAACTTTGTAATGTTGTATAAATGTAGAAACTCTAAAATAATTTTTTTGCCACACTTTATTCAAAAGGAATGTTGTATGCGAAATAAACGTGAAGAGAGGGCTTTTTAGATCAATGGGGTACGTGATGTAACATGTGTGAATGTGTAGTTGATGCATTTGGCGGGGCCTAGAGAGGTATGTGTGTGTATTAC
>NC_057811.1:372955262-372974513 GCF_018294505.1 Triticum aestivum
GAGGGAATAGAGGCACCAGGAGAAATTTTCTGTGTGTGTGGTGTTTGTGTTGGTATGTGTGGGTGTGAGAAGATAATGAGACGTGGGGGCAGAGGGTGTGTCACCGCGTGAGGTCCGGTGGGTCGAGGTGAGGCCCTTCGTTCGGTTTCGTCCTGCGCCACATTGGTCGGCCCGTGACGCATTTAGGAAGACCCATGGATGACTAGTCGTACAAGACAAAGATAGCAGAATTGTGAAGGACTCTGTGTCCACTGACAAAGCCGGCTAGGATTTGTAACCCTAGGTTCTCGGACTAAGGTAACCCCTTTATCTCTGATATTACTATTCATCCAACCTAACTTTAAGGGGCATCCTACAGAATGCTCTGCTAGAATCATACTCGTCGATTAGGAAGAGAGGTGTGAGACAATGCGTGAGAGACAGGCGTAAAGATAATGTGCGTAGATGAGACACGTAGGCAGGTCCATGTATATAGAAAGGGTCGATGAGGATTGTGCGTGTGTATGTTTGCGAGAGGAAGAGTGCTTGTGATAAAGGTTAGTGAAAACAATTGTAAATGGTTACGAGAGGGAGGGAGGGTTATATCTAGAGCATGTGTGCGAGAAAGACACCTCGGGAGAGAGTGTGTGAGCATGTGTGAGAGACCACCGATGGAGAGTGAAACTACACGTAAAAGACTGCTCTACACATTGATTAAAGATATAAATTGTATCCAAGTATTAGGATGGGATCATGATATTTGCAATTCGCGTAAGGAGCGGTCATTGATCCATCAGACATCTAGATTCTATCGAATTTCAGCATGTCTATGTTATTATTCGACACAATTGATCCACATAGTTAGTATTTTGAACTCCAGACAATGCATCGCTTTAGCAATCGAATATAAACGTGAGTATAGTTCATGTTGTGTGTGTAAAGCACATTATACATACGAAAGTTACACAATGGACATTATAAATAGCTACCTATGAACTAGCATACATTTGAATTCAACTTAAGGTGGTTTAAAAAATCGAATTCAACATGAAGTCCATTCAATTATTTGAATTTGATATCATGGCATTTGTAAACCATACCTAAATTATGGGGGCACCAATCTTTGCTCTGATTTTGTACATAATAGCATATGTAGTCGTGTACAAAATAGATTCAAATTTAGCTCCTCCATTCCAAAATAATCGTAGTTATAGGATTTTCAAGTGTCAAAATTTCAAAATGAAGCGGATAATTTAATGAGGTTTTCAAACATACAAGGTCAAATATAACGTTGTCTATTTAGGTCAATCCTCATAGTTCAAGAGTACTCTAAACATGAATGCTTGTGTTTAAAAATTTCGAACAAAGCGCCAAAAGAGCCTCTACTCGCCCGAAACCGCGTGAGACCAATGTTTGGTAGTACAAGGAAATTACTTTTCTAATAACTCCGACCCGTGAGACCTACCGGCCCGACGTCCAGAGGTCTAAACCAGGGTAGGTTTGTAGCTTCATCTAGACGCCATTCATACACAATGGCCGCCTAAGCACACATGCGCGCGGCCGAAATCGCTCCCGCCCACTATTTGGGACACCTGGGATTACCATCCTACCCCCGACCCGCAGTAGGTCCGAAATTTAAGAGGGGGGAAAAGTTTGTACTTTCCCCAAATTTCAAACAAGCGCGTCCCATCTTTTGTTCAAAAAAGCCAAAAACAAGCGCATCCCAGACCGAAACATGGTTCCCCCACCCGTCCGATTCCCCATTCGTACTCCGTGGGCGCCAAAACTACCTCTCCACCAGCCGCGAAACCCCGGCGTCCTCCGTCCGCCACCCCATCCCACCCATCAACCGCCGCCCTCCTCCATCACGCCGGAGCCGATACCCCGACGTCGTCGTCCACCGCAACCTCAACCGCAACCTCAACCGCAACGCCCTCCACGGCTAGTAGTTGAAGCCGAGGCCGAGCCGTCCATACCTGAGCCAGTTCAACCACGCCGTCCTGCGCCTCACCGCTACCGCTCCAACTTCGCCACCCTCCACCGCACCGGAGCTGTTCCTGCTACGCCGTCCTTCGCCGCCTCGGATCTGCTTCCCCTCCGCTGACATACGGCCACGGCAACACAGTCAACAATTTGGCCATGGGTTCGTCCAAGCCTGCACCCTTCAGAACATCGGTTTTCCCGGTAAAAAGAAGAAGATCGGCACGACATGTGGAGGTGACCACACCGGCAACCGAAAAAGGTACTCCTCTTCCCTTATTCGTGCAACGTCTCTGCTTGCACGGTATTCATCCCACAGAAGACACTAGTTGACTGCTTCTTCTTGATACTAGATGTTCCTAGTAACTCGTGATGCACAAGGTTTCTCCTCATATACTATTTCACCTTAGCTAGAGGTCCGTCGCCCCCCTGAATTTCAATTTTGGCCAGTTGATTCCCAATTAATGGAAGCATTCCCCGGCGTAACAGGCGCTAGTACGCCTATTACGCCGGGGAAGCAGAGCCTTGGTGTTTATCTTAGGGGCGTGTGCGGCCTAGAGCTACTAGCGCCCGATCTGGAGGTCGGCCGGGATTAAAGGGATGGCCTGGGGGCGCTCCCAAGCACGATGGTGGTGTGAGGTCGATGGGAGGGCGGGGCGGCGGAGGCAGGGGTCTGGGCCGGTGGTCGCTGGCGGTTCGAGAAAGATCGTCAACAGTGACTGGCGGAAGGTAGACGAAGGCCATCTACCCGTTCCTTATAGATCGGACGGTTCATTAAAAAAAATCGACTGACCTATTTATTTTCAGTCGACTGTTATCTTAGATATGACCACATGTGGTGGTGTGCTGGAGGAGTACCTGCATTTCCTGTGCTCATATATTACAAAATCATACGGAGTAGAATCTAATTTTGTTTGCCATGCAATGTTGTAGAGCTATCATATGTCTCCTGTCATTTATTTTTCAGCCACCTGCTATCTGCTACTTTTACAGTGCACTAGTTGTGCACACACTTCACCCTTACTCTCACTATTGTGTTTTTATGCAAGGGTATTTCAGACTCTGCTGCCATGAGAGAAGCCAAAAAGAAAAGAGAGAAGTCGCTCCAGCTTCGTATGCGGGTAGGCAAGACACGTTACAGCGCTATAAAGGGTGCAGTGTCAGCGGATGGAGACGGTAAATGTAGCTCTGGAGTTGATGACCTCGCTCGCAATGAACCACCATCCCAGGTGCTTGCTTTAACTTCGCGGTGTCATGTGTGGTTGCATGTTCCATATGGTGTCTAGCTTGTATTCGAAAGGCTGAAGTCGGTAAGATAAGGAAAGATAATTTTTTTACATGAACCACCATCCCGTGAGCACCAGAAGACAAATAGCTAGTCAGGGCACTGGCCGAGCCAGTGACAAGCCCAGCAAAGATAGGCATCACCTGGAAGCCAACTAAAAAGCTGCGATGGTGGTGAAGCAGCCCGCCTCCCACCAGGCTCTCAGGTCCTAGATGATCATGCTCACCACTCCAGCCGGATGTCTAGCTTGTATTGCTTCCAATTTGGTTAAATTGCATCTGCTTAGCTTACACATTATACCTTTGAATATGACATGCCTTTCTGTTTTTGGTACATACTAGTACATCTGTGTATTAACCATGTTCTTACATCAAACTAATGTTCTTGTGTATCCCTCATCAATCACTTATGACGAGGCAGGCAGGCAAGGGGACTACTCCTCATTTAAAGAATGCAGCGTCAGCCTCCCGACATGATTCTCAAGAAATAGAAATGCTAGATGAAGATAGTGAACGTAGCTCTGTAGTTGATTACAGCATTTCCCCTACACTAGCATCGCAGGTGCTTGCTCTAACTTGGCAGCGTGATATGTGGTTGCATGTTGCATATGGTGTCTAGATTGTAATTCTTCCAATCTGGTTAAACTGCATGTGCTAGTCTGCTTAGCTTATACATTATACCTGTTAATGTGACATGCCTTCCTGTATTTAGTACATAGTACATCTGTCTATTAAGCATGTCCTTACATAAAACTATTGTTTTTTTGTATCCCGCATCAATCAACATGACGAGACACCTTTAGTATATGCAGTGCGATATTAGTTGCATCTTTCATATGATTTATAGCATGCGCTGCTTCTAATTTGTTGAAATTCCATTTATGATGGGACGCTTTTAACTTGGCAGAGTCATATTGGTTGCATCTTTCATGCGGTGTCTAGCTTGCATTGCTTCTTATTTGCTGGAATGGTTTCTGCTTAGTTTACACAAACAGTTGTGAACATGCCATACCGTCTTGTTTTTCGTACATATTCCATCCTGGTATCATGTGTTTGCCTTACATCAAAGTAGTGATTGTCAGTATCATGCATGAATGAGTTCTGAAGAGAGAATTTTATTGCTTTTTCTTGTCGGTTTTACTTGACAATTCAAAATCAATAAAGCGGAAGGAAGTTAGCAAGGCAGCGGATAAAGGTGCTCCTTCCGAACGGAGGGCCTCATAGTTTCTACTCCTCCACACCCCCAAGATGATTTCCAAGACAACACATGCATAGACACTCAACAAAGCTGTGTTTATGATGAGCACGTCTCCACTAGTGCAGCATCACCGGTGCTCCCTCTAACTTGACACTGTTATATGTGGTTGCATGTTATGTGTGATGTCTAGCTTGTATTGCTTCTAATTTTGTTGAATTCCATCTGCTTACTTTACACATTATACTTGAATAAGACACGTGTTCCTGTTTCTAGAACATACAATATCTGTCTATCACACCATGTTCTTACATCAAATTACTACTGTTGTGTAACCTGCAACAATAACCTATCATAAGACACGTTTGACTTCGGAGTGTGATATAGGTTACATCTCACATTCTTTTCTAGCTTGTACTACTAATTTGTTGAAATGGCACTTATGACGAGACAATTTTAACTTGGTAGAGTGATATTCGTTGCATCTTTCATATGGTGTCTAGCTTTCATTGCTTCTAATTTGTTGAAATGCCTTCTCCTTAGTTTACACATCATAAGCTGTGAATATGCAATGCTGTGAATATGCAATGGCACTAATGACGAGAGACCTCTAACATGGTAGTGTGATGTTGTTTGCATCTTGCATATGATTTATTTCTTGTACTGCTTCACATTTGTTTAAACACCATTTATGATGAGACACTGTTAACTTGGCAGAGCGATATTTGTAGCATCTTTCATATGGTGTCTACCTTCCATTGCATTGCTTCTAATTTGGTGAAATGTCTTCTTCTTAGTTTACACATCATAGTTCTGGTTATCTCTTCCGTCCTGTTTTTCATACATATTACATCCTCCTATCATGTGGTTGTCTAACATCAAAGTTCAGTTCATCTGCATCACGCATCAATTTGTTCTGAAGAACTAAATTGTTATTCGTTTTTCTTGTCAGCTTGACTTAACATGGCACAGAGAAAGAGGAAGAAACACATAATGACAGGGAATGAGAAGCGGATGAATCCTGCAGATTCTGCTGGTACTGATGGTGCAATAGAAGGTCAAAGTCCAGCGGAAAATTCTACAAACACGGCATCCCATGCTACACGAGTTGCAAAAAAAGCCAAACAGAAACAAATAGCTGCCACCAAACAAGCAGAGACATCCCTAGTTCTTGCAACACCTACCACAGTACTACCAGCTGCACGACTTACTCGTGCGTCAACTGAGCTAGCAGCACGTTCCCAAGCTCCCTTGCCACCTAACACTACTTCCCAAGCACTCTTGACACAAGACGAGTTGGCAATATCAGATGAACCTTGTGAGCTTCAACAACAAGAAGGTAGTTGCTGGAGTCAAGTTACAGTTGCATGCTTCTTTATATGTAGTCTCACAGTTTGATGTACACTAACACTTCCTATGTTCGTTGTTGGACTAGCACCTAGGCGCAAGAGGAAACAAACATCAGGGATAATGCTCGATAGGTTAACTATGTCTAGAGGAGGAAGAATGGAGATCCGTTTTGAGGCAGGTTTCAAAAGGCCACGTGATGCTACAGAGTCAGCCAAGTTAGTATCAGAGGCAGCGGTTGCTGTTAGGTGTCATGTACGTATCCTCCCAACATGGATTCAGTACAGGAATGACGAAGACGAAACCCAGTTCAACACCTTCCTCGACTATTTATCTGTAAGTATGGTTATGTATGGAAACTAGTAATATCATCTTGCTCTATCCCATACTTTCTAGGTTGCTGATAATGAGACTCCCATAATTTTCAACAGATGAGGTTCAAGTTGGATAGCCAAGATGATGCAACCAGACAAGCTTGCACCCATGTTTTCAAGTCTGCTCTGCGACAGTATCGGTATAACTTGAGGAAAACTCACTTTGAAGGCAAGGCTAATAGTGAACTTTCCCAAACATCTCCAGTGGAAAATATATCGGATGAAGACTGGAGGGGCCTTGTTAAACACTGGTCTGATCCGAAGTATCAGGTACATTATATATATGTGATCAGCTCACATGTTGAAGTCCTATTTACGCATGTGCCACACAAATCTATCTTGTTGTAGGTGAACTGTTCAAAGAACAAGGCCAACCGTACAAAAGTGAAATTCCAACAGACGACAGGATCTCGTAGCTATATTGCACACTGCGAGGCTCTTGTAATTAGTTGCTGTTTCACTTTTTCGCTGTACCATATTATCAGATCTATATTGACTTGTTCGAAATGCAGAGGAAAGCCCGCAAGGACCAAAAAGTACCTGAACCAAATGCTGTGGAAATCTTCAAGGATTGTCACACCAGCAAGAAGAAGGGCATGACTACACCAGTCAAAGCCGCTGTTGTAAGTCCTTAATCCTCATGCCTTTTAACTACTACTTACTCTGACTTGTGCCTTGAACTGCATGGTTTGCAGCCAATGTCTATTACTCTTTTCAATTTTATACACAATTGTCTTAGCGTATCATTGGACCTTACAAGGTTTAAAAGAGAGGAGTGATGTTCCTTTGATCTTGACCCGTAATCTAGTTCCGTGCTGGACTTGCCCACACAACGTTACAATTGCCTGTTTGTCTGTTCTCAGTTGTTTTGTGATATGAATGATGTCATACTATGCTTACCGTATTATAAACTTTGTCTCTTTATCCTTAGCCCTCAATACAATGTGAAGAAATAGACAATACATTAGCGATGGTACATGGTCATATGTTTGGAACCTGGTTTTATTATGTACTTTGCAATAAAATACAACCAATATTTTACATGGGTTCACAAGAATAAGTTCTGTATATAGACCAAAGTTATTTTGTTTGGTTTTGCTGCCTCCTCAATATCTTCTATTCTGGTACTACTAATGTAAAACCTCAACTTTTCAGCGAGCTATGGAAAAAATGGTGGAACCGCCACCTTCTGAAGGTGGCGAGGCAACTATAACCGCAATGCCAGCTCTTGCTGCAGTGGGTCAGTACCTGTCCACTAACAGTGCCAAAAGCACATTCCTGCATAATACTGGGTTGGTTGTTAAGGCAATATCGTCCAAACTGCCTCATGATCAAGATATGCAACCTCAAAGCAATGTTGTATCTGCGCTCCAGACACAAGTCCATTCCCTAACAGAGACCCTTTGTGAAACAAGGAGAAACATTGCTCAATGTCGTCAAGATATGCATGGTTTTGAAACCAGACTATCAGACATTTGCTATGTTGTTCAGGAGCCTAGGGGAAATGAAGGCGAGGGTTATGGTGCTCCATCGGACAATACAACATGAAAACGTAACAGTCAGGTCAAATGAACCGAGCTTCTGAACTTCTGGTGGTTCATTTATCTGCTAGACTGTTAAGTTTTATGCATACCTTCCTTTTGTTATATAGTTGTAGTTTGTTTTGGTGCGATACAAAATTTATTCTTAACGTGCAGCCACCAGCTGAAGAAAACAGCAAGCCATTTTTGTATAGTGTAGGGTGTTCCCTATATTTGCACTGGTGGCGATCTTTGATGCCGAGTGGATGTAATCTATGCAATCGCCTTAATAGCCTAGCGTTAGTTTTGGCCTTATTTATTTCCTAGTCTTCTTTTCCCCTGGTTTGCTAGTGGCCGCAACTACCATGGGCCATATACGGGCCGTAGGATCCATGGGTCTCCTACCGACCGTCGATAAATGGGCCTGTAATCGGTGGGCCTCGGGCCGTCGGATAAATGGGTCTACATGGGTCGTAATCGGCCGTAATTGGTATCGGCCCAGCACGGTAACATGCCGTTAACATGCCGTAGGACAACAAAGGCTTAATTCTGTCACAGGCATAACGGGTCGTTAATGGGCCAGAATATAGGACAGGCTGGAAACGGCGCAATGGGTTAACAGGCCAGAAACGGGCCGACTCTTGCCATGGGCTGAATTTGGCCCATTAGGGTAACAAGCCAGTAACGGGCCGACTCTTGCCATGGGCCGAATTTGGCCCATTAGGGGAACATGCCAGTAACGGGCCGACTCTTGCCATGGGCCGAATTTGGCCCATTAGGGGAACAGGCCAGTAACGGGCCGGAAGTAATCGAGGGCCGAAAAGGAGCCCAAGAACATATGGGCCGTCAATAGGCCGAAAGCTAACATGGGCTGGAAACGGCCCATGTAAATCACGGGCCATTAACGGTTATAAAGAAAGTTACTTTTCAGTATGGGCTAGAGTCACCGTGGGCCTGTAAAGGGCCGAAAGATATGAAGGCCTCATATGGGCCGAAAGATGTCGTGGGCCATACATGGGCCAAAAGTGAAATGGGCTGGTGTTATATTCGACGGCCCACATGACGTTGTTGGGCCGATTTCCTTTAGGGCCTAACGGGCCGTGAGTTAATGGGCCGTAAAATGGGCTATTTGCGAAGAGACCGTTAACAGGCTTTTCATGGGCCAGCCCGTTAACTTTTGACCAAGTCAAACGGGCCAGCTTTGTAAGCTAAATGGGCTAGTGGTGGGCCGTGGCACGTGTCGACATATCATAGGCGCCTATCTGACCCACTGACGAGCTGACACGTGTTTCGTCCGGCCAATAAGAATTTTACACGTGGAAATTTCCCATTAGTCGGGGCTGTTAACGGGTTATCGGATCCAAAACCCGACCCGATAGCTTAACGACGTTCCGTTACGGTGGATGCCACGTGTCGGTCACCCTTGACGAAAGCACTTCTGTGACGCGCGATTTATCATCATGGAAGTGGACACTTCCGTGATGATAATTTTGGTAATGTCATGGAACACTTCTACGACAGCACAGGTATGACTATCTTGATTCTGTCATAAAATCGTCATGGATGTACATGCATGACAAAAAATGCGACCTACTGTGACAAAAACGTATCATCACGGAAGTGTATTTTTTTTGGGATAATTAGATTTATGCCCCTAGTTGTGTCCCACTCGTCTGTTTTACCCCTAATTCCCAAAAGTCACTGGTTCTCTCAAGTCACTTTGCTCCTATTATGCTTTTGCCCTTTGACCGTTTGACCATCAGTTTGAAAACTCCATAACTAATTCATACTAAATCACAAAAATGCAAATAAGATACCAAAATGTTCAGAAAAACATCACCTATATGTCAGTGTCATTTGCATTCATGAAAAAAGTGTTGGAAAGTGCCCATACGAGTTTTAGCTCTTATGCTACCACCATGAATAGTAAAATCTAAAAAAGTTCAAAAAAATTAAAAAAACATTGGTGGCAAAGAATGATAAATGTGTTAATTGCCTGCCAAGTTTCATCACGGAATAACATTCGTTGGTGCCGCAGCAAAAAAAAACAATCAGCACTCCAAAATAGATTATTTTTTGCCATGACTTCCACAAATGTCGTTCCCTAATGAAACTTGGCAAGCACTTAGAACATTTGTTGTTCTTCGCCACCGTATTTTTTTTGAATTTTTTTGAATTTTTTAGAGTTCACTATTCATGGTGGTATCAAAAGAGCTAAAACTCGGATGTGCACTTTCCAACACTTTTTTTCATGAATGCAAATGACACTGACATATAGGTGATGTTTTTCTGAATATTTTGGTATCTTATTTGCATTTTTCTGATTAAGTATGAATTAGTTATGAAGTTTTCAAACTGACGGTCAAATGGTCAAAGGGCAAAAGCATAAGAGGAGCAAAGTGACTTGGACAGAACTGGTGACTTTTGGGAATTAGGGGTAAAACAGACGAGTGGGACACAACTAGGGGCATAAATCTAATTATCCCATTTTTTTGTAGTGTTTGCCCCGCCGGACTCCGTTGCCCAATCCGGCTCCGGCAAGCCTTCCCCGAGCCCACGCTAGCACACCTGTAGGGCCCGGTGAGCTCCCGCTCCTCCTCCACCTCTTCCCTGTCCCTCTCCTCACCCGCAACCATAGTTGTCGCTGTGGCCGTAGATCGTCTCAGCCGTGCCGCTCGTCGTCGTCGTTATGGTCATCGCCGAGGTTGACCGAGCACTTGATCGTGCTCAGCATCGCCGTAGGAGCCCGTAGCGCCAACACACAGCCCCTGCCGTGCCTCACATCGCCCTTGCCGCGTTCGCCCGAAGCTCGCCGTCGCCTCGCTCATCGCCGGCGCAGTTCCCGGCCACTTCAGCTCGCGCCACCGCCCCTGTTCGACGCGCGACCCGCGTTCGAATGCACCCGGCCACGTCCCAAACCGCCCCTATAGCCCGTTTCCAACGAGTCCCGAGCCGCTCCGCCGCAGATTTGGTCGCCGAAGCCACCGCCGACGTGGCCTGGCCTAGGTCCCACCCTGGTCACTGCCAATGGGTCCTAGGGGGCCCGTTGACCATGTTGACCCGAGTCAACATGTTGACCTGGCAACTCTAGTCACTGACTAGTGGGCCACCACCTAATTTAACTAATTTAACTAATTAAATTAATTAGTTAATTTAATTAGTCACTGACATCTCGGCCCTAGTGGCTAATTAACCTAATTAGTTAAAAATTAACTTTGTTAATCCCTTCTGTCATTGACATGTGGGACCCAGCGGTCAGGTTTGACCTGGACCAGCTCGATTGACTGCTGAGATCATGCTGACGTACTGCTGACGCAATAAAACTATTTTTCAAATTAATTTAAATATAATAATTTCATAAAATATTTAAATCTTTGAAAATCATATAAAATAATCGATAAGTCAGATGAAATTAATTTATATATGAAAGTTGCTCAGAAAAATACAAGGGATTAGGGAATCATACTTACCTTGTTAGGAATGACATTGACGGAATTAGTGAAGGGATGTGTGGTGCGCAGGCCAATAGATCCACGCGTCCTTGATACACACATGAACGTACGCGAAGGTTGCTGGGTTGAAACTTGAAAGGAGATTGATTCATCTGTCGGCTGTACATTCACGAACACGATTTTGTTCTGTATCTTTAGCACAAGGGGTTGATTTATGCGTTGCTTCGTAAGGGGTTGATTTGGATCCACATGTTTCATGCTATGGTTAGCTTTATCTTAATTCTTTTTTTGTAGTTGCGGATGCTTGCGAGATGGGTTAATCATAAGAGGGAGGCTTGTCCAAGTAAGGACAACACCCAAGCATCGGTCCACCCACATATCAAATTATCAAAGTAACGAACGTGAATCATATGAGCATGATGAAAACTAACTTGACAATAATTCCCATGTGTCCTTGGGAGCGCTTTGCTTTATATAAGAGTTTGTCCAGGCTTATCCTTTTCTGCAAAATGGATTGGGCCACCTTGATACACCTTTGTTACACTTGTTACCCATTACGAATTATCTTATCACAAAACTATCTGTTATCGATAATTTCAGTGCTTGCAGAAAATACCTTGCTGAAAACCGCTTGTCATTTCCTTCTACTCCTCATTGGGTTCGATATTCTTACTTATAAAAAGGACTACTATAGATCCCCTATACTTGTGGGTCATCAAGACTCATTTCTGGCGCCATTGCCGGGGAGTGAAGCGCCTTTGGTGAGTGGAATTTGGTAAGGAAACATTTATAATACGTGCTGAAATTTACTGTCACTTGTCACTATGGAAAATAATCCTTTGAGGGGCTTGTTCGGGGTATCTTCACCTCGACCGGAAGAGCAAAGAGTTTCTCCTCAACCTACCGCACCTACTGAAAATATTTATTATCAAATTCCTTCGGGTATGATAGAGAAACTACTAGCTAATCCTTATGCAGGAGATGGAACACTACATCCGGATATGCATCTAATCTATGTGGATGAAGTTTGTGGATTATTTAAGCTTGCAGGTTTGCTAGAGGATGATGTCAAGAAGAAGGTCTTCCCTTTATCTTTGAAGAGAAAGGCATTGGCATTGGTATAGGCTATGTGATAATATTGGAGCTTGGAACTACAACCGATTGAAATTAGAAGTTTTATCCTATGCATCTGGTTCATCATGATCGGAATTATATATATAATTTTTGGCCCCGTGAAGGAGAATATATCGCTCAAGCTTGGGGGAGGCTTAAGTCAATGTTATATTCATGCCCCAATCATGAGCTCTCAAGAGAAATTATTATTCAAATTTTCTATGCTCGGCTTTCTCGTAATGATCAATCCATGCTCGATACTTTTTGTATTGGTTCTTTTATGAAGAATACTATTGAATTCAAATGGGATTTATTGGAAAGAATTAAACGCAACTCTGAAGATTGGGAACTCGACGAAGGTAAGTGTAGGATCGAAAGTAGGTCTAGAGGGGGGGGGTGATTAGACTACTTGACCAAATAAAAATCTAACCTTTTCCCAATTTTAATTATTGGCAGATTTTAGGAACTAGTACAAGTCAAGCAATCAACCTACACATGCAATTCTAAGAGTGTAGCAGCGAAAAGTAAAACATTGCATGTGAAGGTAAAGGAAAGGGTTTGGAGAAGGCAAACACAATGTAGACACAGAGATTTTTGGCGTGGTTCCGATAGGTGGTGCTATCGTACACCCACATTAATGGAGACTTCAACCCACGAAGGGTAACGGTTGCGTGAGTCCACGGAGGGCTCCACCCACAAAGGGTCCACAATGAAGCAACCTTGTCTATCCCACCATGGCCATCGCCCACAAAGGACTTGCCTCACTCGGGTAGATCTTTACGAAGTAGGCAATCTCCTTGCCCTTACAAACTTCTTGGTTCAACTCCACAATCTTGTCGGAGGCTCCCAAGTGACACCTAACCAATCTAGGAGACACCACTCTCCAAAAGGTAATAAATGGTGTGTTGATGATGAACTCCTTGCTCTTGTGCTTCAAATGATAGTCTCCCCAACACTCAACTCTCTCTCACATATTTGGCTATGGTGGAAAGAAGATTTGAGTGGAAAGCAACTTGGGGAAGGCTAGAGATTAAGATTCTTGTGGTAGGATTGGAATATCTTGGTCTCAACACATGAGTAGGTGGTTCTCTCGAAAGTGAGTAGTGGAAGTGTAGGCACATTCTAATGGCTCTCTCACAAATGGATATGGGGGTGGAGGGGTATATATAGCCTCCACACAATATTTAACCATTACACACATTTGACCCAACTCGGTCAGACAGAATAGGAGAACTCGGTGAGGCCGATTCAGTTCATAATGTGAACATTAGGAATCTCGATGGGACTGACTGGAACAACTCGGTGGGACCAATGTGCTAGGGCTAGGGAAAAACCTCATCTCAGTGGCGCCGATTGCTTGAACTCGGTGAGACCAATTTCAGCAAAGAGCAAAGAGAGTTGGTCAAGCAAACTCGGTGAGAGAGATCGCTCATTTCGGTGAGACCGAAATGTTACAAAAGGCAACAGAGAGCTTGCACGGCCATCTCGGTGAGACCGAGATCCGTATCAGTGTAACCGAATTGCTAGAGTTTCTGGCAGTGGCTATGTCAACTGCACTCGGTGGCGCCGGATGGATCATTTCGGTGGGGCCAAGTTTGACTTTGAGTTTTGGACATATTTGGAAGAGAAAGTGGTTGAGGGTTTTGGAGCAATAGCACTAAGCAGTTTGAGCAAGTAGACCATTAAGCAACACCTCATCCCCTTTTAATAGTATTGGCTTTCCTATGGACTCAATGTGATCTTGGATCACTAAAATATAAATGAAGAGTCTTGAGTTTTTGCCAACATGTGTCCTTAGAATTTTGAGGGGTCCACATCTCTAGTCCATGCCAATGCCAATCATTGAACTTTCTGAAATATTAAACTTGAATGGATATTAGTTCAATGAGCTATATGTTGTTATGAATTACCAAAACCACTCGGGGATTAGTTGCACTTTCAATATCCCCCATTTTGGTATTGATGACAACATATAGATCAAAGCTTCGACAAATGATAATATGAATGAAATACATCGTCGCTTTGAGAAGTATGTGATAAGCAAGAGCTCCCCCTAAATTTGTGCATTATTTAAAATATGCTTTTGAATGCAAATGCACAATCGATTAGGATCATGGGTCACTCTTCCATGTCACATACATCTTGGTGGAGCGCATAAAATGATATGAGTTAAATAACATGCACTTATCACCAAGGGTACAAGTGATTGATCATATATAATAACCATGCAAGCACACATTAAGAATCATATGATCAAACACATGATCACATAAGTATCTCACGAGCATAACACAAATTGTAGCATAGGAGTCAAACAACCAAATGATCAACGTAGCAAGAGAAGCAAATGAAAGCAAGACACACTCTCTCTCTCTCGAAGCCTATGATCTATACACTTTCTCCCCCTTTGGCAACGAGTTACCAAAAAGTTTGAAAACATATAGTGCTATCTGACACTCTAGGCACGATCTCCGGGAGCTCATGAAGGGGTCTTCTGGCTTGTCGCTCCGGTGTGCGTAGATGGCATGGAGAGGAGGGCATCTGCAAATGCTTCGGCAGAAGTCTGTGGAGCTGGAGGGGTTGACACTGGAGGTACAACCATGGCAGTTGCTGCAGGTGCTGAAGTGGCTGTCCTGGAGTCTCTGACAACTGGCACAGCTGATGACCTTTGTGCCCTTGGCACTCTCTGAATAGTATCTGTAGTTGGTCTATCTTCCCTGTCCTCAGCATCCTCTTGGAGCTTCTCCATAATTGTCTGTATCTCAGTGACCTTGACATCTAGGTCATGGAATTTTGTCTCAATGATCCTCTCAAGACTTTCCTGGTTTTGAGTCAGGGTGGCCAAGACCTTCTCAATTCTCACTGTAGCCTCAAGCAGATAACTGAGTTGATCTTGCTCGGTCTTGAGTAGCACCGTGGAGGCATTTGGTGCACTTGATGCCTTTGCTGCTTTTGTAGCCTTTTCCTTCTCTATCTTCTCCTGGGCTTCTGCACAAGTAGGATGGGATGCATCCATGACAACCTCATTGTCCTCAAAGTCTGGCCTCAGGTGAAGATGCTCACTGTCTAGTAGATATGTCCTTGTTCCCATCTTGGAGTTGATCAACATCTGAATGTGAGGGGCATATCCACAAGATATCTTCTGATCTGCAGCTGTTCTCTTCACAGTTTCTACAATCAAACTCATCACCTTGAATTTCTGTGGCACATCAAATAAGTGAAGCAAGTTGATGGAGCGACCATGAATCATCCTATGATCTCCTGACTTGGGCAGTAGAGTGTGCCTCAATATAGTGTTCATTGTGGTCAAGCCAGAGAGCAGATAGTAGATAGATCCAACCTTGTGAGTCTCCAAGGCTTTATCAGGAATTGGCTTGTACATATTAGCCATGGAGTTGTGATCCTTCCTAGGCTTAGCATACACATCAATATCATCTTCATCTTCCTCTAGGGCATTGATCAGCTTGGCCCATTCTGAGATAGTAGATTGATATTTTGTTCCTTCAGTCATCCAGATTATCTTTCCATCGGGGTAGAAGTGAGCTGTGGAGTAGAATTGAATTATCATCTCATCATTCTACTTTGTCAACTTCTGACCAACAAAAGTGTCAACACTATTCAATTTGAAGCTCTCATGCACACCTGGGAAGTAATATTCATAGTCATCAATGTACTTCCAGTCCACCCATTTCATGTCACAAACAATGGACTTCTTGTCCAATAGGACAGTCTCATAGAAATCCTGCTGTTCCTTGGTGTGAAAGTGATAGTCCACATCAGTTCTTCTCCTGGTGGCATAGGGATCCGTCTGTCTCCACAGTATTAGACTGACATCCTTTCTTAACTTCATGTTCTCTGCCACAGGATGATCGTCACTATGATCTGGGATCTTGGGCTTTAGTTTTCTGAGCACTAGTGGCTCATCATCTTCTTGAACTTCAGGCACTGGGGCCTTGTTCTTTTCAGCGGCAGAAATATTCCTTGTTGATCTCTTTGGAGCAGATGGCTTGGGAGCTTGAACTGAAGGCTTGGGGGCAGACTTAGGCTTAGATGGAGCAGCCGCAGTCCTTATGGCATCCCCCATAAGCTTCTGAGTCTTTGCAGGAGGTGCAACAGTCTCTTCCTCCTCCTCATCTTCTTCATCAGAATCTCTCATCATAGAAGGTTTACCAATGACTCTGGCAACAGTCTTTCTGACCTTTCCTTCCTCTTCTTTCTACCTGCAACCTCTTCCTCTCTTGGTTCAAGAGTAAATTCCATGGTTTCTTGAGTTGAGGCCCTGGCCTTTGACATTGGAGCTCTTTTGGCAGGAGCCTTTTTCTGCATTCTAGGCTTAGTTGCAGCAGCAACATACTCTTTCTTGAGGCTTGAGCACCTTCTTCTTCGAGGTCACCTCCTCCTCAACAACAAAATCTTCATCCTCAGATTCAGATGTTCTCTTCTTCCTCTGCCTGGTAGCTACCTTAGGCAAATTTCTGGGAGTGCTCCTACTCCCCTCATCATAGCTACCAGAGGGACTAGTGCCCTCACTGAGGTTGAGCTGCTCTTCAGATCTGTTATGACTATCACTGCCCTCTGACATTGCTGAAACTGACCCTGTGAATAGTTGGGTGTAGATAGAGTAGATGAGCATCACAAAGTGCAACTTGATTTGCAAAAATATTGAGACAAAAACTTAACTTTTGTTTTCTACAGAAGGCATTTTGGAGCTACCGATTTGACAAACTTGGTAACACCGAAGCAACATCAGAATCTAAACATGTGATTTCGGTTAGACCAAGACACAGTTCGGTGACTCCATGATGCTAGGGTTTCACAGAGAAAGTGATTTCGGTCTCACCGATCAGTACACTTCGGTCAGACCGAGTTGTACTTGTGCAATGGCCAGGGCCAATCGGTGTGACCGAGATTGTCAGATCGGTCCGAGATGGGTTCGGCGGAAACCTAACCCTAAGTTTTTGCATCAAATCTATTCTAAGGAATTGTTTGGTGGATGAATTGATTTCATACGTTGGAAGAACATAGGCTTTATACTTTGTGCTAGAATCGGAGTAATGGAAAGCACAAAGGGTCAAATCCGTACCATAACTTGGCGACAGACTTGCTACGACGGCAACGACGGTGAGGATTCCGTTGACGGCGGCGGAGACCAGCGGTATAAGGTCACTGGCGACGATCCGAAAACCAAGGGGGCGGCAGTGCTGGGAGACGCGGTCGAGTGTTTGAAGGAGTTTCCAAAATTTCAACCCGCGGTATATATACCCAGACGCTATCGGTGTGACCGAGTGGAACGACTCGGTGCACCGAGATGCAAAACTGCTAGCAGTTGCTGCAACTCGGGGTGACCGAATTTTTCTAATTGGTTGCACCGAGATAAAACCTAGATCAACTTAATGATTTCGGTGAGACCGAGCAGGAGTGAGTTGGTCTGATCGAATGGCATTAAGAGGTTTTGGAGGTTAAGCCCTTGACGGATCGGTGGCTCCGAGTGCTCCTCACCCGGAGGGTCCGAATTCGACTTGTTCAAACTTTGTGATGTAGCATGAAAAGAGTTTGAGACGAGAAAAATCATAGATAGCTAGAGGAAGTACTTAGGCATTCTTGTCCATCCATTTGGCAAAAAGAAAAACCAAACAACCAAAGCAACAAATGGATGTTCTCGAATGGAGAAAATTATGCAACCAACATGCTCACACAACAATATACCAAATAAAACATGTGGAAAGGCATGCACATACATTCTAGCATCTATCAAGCAATTGGCGATGCCTAGGTCATCTATATATGAGTATATTGACTTAGGAGTCAAATGAGAACATTTGATCATAGGTCATACTCATCGTTTAAGCACAAGTGGGGTTACGACTTTTACATAAGCATTGTTGTGTTCACATCATTAGAGTTGCTTTAGCTCAATTTTTTAGAGCAAAGCTCCCCCTAGATGTGATGTTCCCCCTTAGAGGGATGAACTAACCTTGGGTTTTGTCGATGATAACTTCATGTAGTTATTGAAGATGTGGATGCTCAATGTTGATGTAGATCATTTGGAGCAATCCATTGGAGTGAGTTGCACTTTCAATACCTACATGGGTTAGTCCCACAAGGAACATGCAAGAATATCCATAGACATAGAGTGAAACTCAAATGTGATGATGTCCATGAAAGCATTAGGTTACCTTGTCCCTTGTATTACCAACAAGAGGGTTTGTGACTCCTTGAACTAGTGCAAGATATGGAAATTGATTGCACTTGCCCTTGCCAAAATGAATATGAGTGAAGTATGTTGGCAGAGTCACCCTCAAGAACTCTCTAGTTCTTCTTCTTTGGGATCCACATCAACTTGATGGGAATCCTTGGAGTGGTAGTCATACTTGATGAAGTAGAACTTGATGTAGTCTTGGGAACCCACATGACCATGGCCTTAGGAGCTTCTTCAAATGAATCAATCTCTTCTTGAAGCTTGTCCTTGCCTTTTAGCTTGTGGTCTTGTGGTGGAAGATCATCTTGAGCTTGTGTTCCTTTGAAAGAAGTGGGGTCATACTTCTCTTGTTGAGGAACAAACTTCGTATTTGGGTATTGATCTTCTTCCTACTCAACTCCATTGGCATTGAACTTTCGTTCAAACCAACACCTTGATTCTTCCGGTGCCTTCCTTGGTTGCGCACAATTTCCTCAAATTGCTTACTTACGGAAAGGCTCTTGTAAACACCTTTCTCTATAATTCTCATCAATAAGCTATTTTCTTATTGATACGTCTCCAACGTATCTATAATTTATGAAGTATTCATGTTGTTATATTATCATTCTTGGTTGTTTTACAATCATTTTATATCAACTTTATATCATTTTTTGGGACTAACCTATTGACCCAGTGCCCAGTGCCAGTTGCTGTTTTTTGCTTGCTTTTTACATCGCGGGAAATCAATACCAAATGGAGTCCAAACACCACGAAACTTTTTGTGGATTTTTATGGACCAGAAGACATCCAGTGGGTCAGAGAAGCACTC
>NC_057811.1:372974693-373072513 GCF_018294505.1 Triticum aestivum
GCCTGGGGGCCCAGGAGCGCCCATGTGGGTTGTGCCCACCTCGGTGGCCTCCCGCACCCCCTCTTTGCCCTATAAATCACCAAATATTCCAAAAACCCTTGGGGTAACCCTAGATGAGAAGTTCCTCCGCTACAAGCCTCTGTAGCCACCGAAAACCAATCTAGACCCCGTCCCGGCACTCCGCCGGAGGGGGAAATCATCACCGGTGGCCATCTTCATCATCCCGGTGGCCACCATGATGAGGAGGGAGTAGTCCACCCTCGGGGCTGAGGGTTTGTACCAGTAGCTATGTGTTTAATCTCTCTCTTTCTCTCTCTCGTGTTCTTGAGATGTCATGATCTTGATGTATCGCGGGCTTTGTTAATATAGTCAGATCATATGGTGTTTTCCCCTCTCTATCTTGTGATGAATTGAGTTTTCCCTTTGAGATTTCGTTTTATCGGATTGAATAATTTTATGGATTCGAGAGCACTTGATATATGTCTTGCAATGAATACTCGTGGTGACAATGGGGTATCATATTGATTCACTTGATGTATGTTTTGGCACTCAACTCGCGGATTCCCGAGGTGACATTGGGGTAATCTTTGCATAGGGGTTGATGCACATTCTTGTCTTTGTTTCTCCGGTAGAAATCTTGGAGCACTCTTTGAGGTTCTTTGTGTTGAATTGAGTATTATGAATATGAAATTACTTGGTGTTATTTTGGTACGAACTCTTGGATAGATCGATCAGAAAAAATAGCTTCTAGGTGGTTTCGTACCCTACAAATAATTTCTTCTTATGTTCTCCGCTAGATAGGAAATTTGGAGTGATTCTTCATCGCACGTTTAGGGATGGTTATATGATCCAATTATATTAGCATTGTTGGGAGATTGCACTAGCGAAAGTACGGACCCTAGGCCTCATTTTCAAGCACTGCAATACCGTTTTTGCTCTGTTTTATCAATTTCTACCTTGCTGTTTTTATTTATTCAGATTATAAAAATATATTTCTACCATCAATATTACACTTTTATCACCATCTCTTCGCCGAACTAGTGGACCTATACAATTTGCCATTGTATTTGGTGTTTTGGGGACACAAGAGATTTATTGTATTTGGTTGCGGGGTTGTTTGAGAGAGACCACCTTCACCTACGCCTCCCACGGATTGATAAACCTTAGGTCATCCACTTGAGGGAAAATTGCTACTGTCCTACAAACCTCTGCGCTTGGAGGCCCAACACGAGTCTACATGAATAAAGTCGCGTAGTAGACATCAAGCTCTTTTCTGGCGCCGTTGCCGGGGAGGTGAGTGCATGACGGTATATCTTTAGATCTTGCAATTGAATCTTTTAGTTTCTTGTTTTATCACTAGTTTGGTTTATAAAAGAAAATTACATAAAAAATGGAATTGAGGTTGCATCATATTATTGGTCTTGTTTATAATATATTTCTTGAAAATGATGGATCGGAAAATTGTGCTCAATTGTTAGAAGAAGAAGTCAATAAAATGTTTGGCACAAAATATTTGAATGATGAGCCTGATTGCAATGTTGTTAGTATGAATTCCTTGAATATCCAAAATGCTAATGATGATTGCACAATTCATGACAAAAATGTTTTTATAAGCATGTCAATTTTTGTGGAGTGCATAAAGTTTGTGAAGACGTGCCTTATAGGGAAGATAGATTTTGTAAGAAGCATAAACATGATGAAACCAATTGTTTGCTCAAAGTGATAGATGAATTTGCTACAAAATTATGTTCTCTTTGTCCTATTACTTGTGATCTTTGCAATAAAGTTGGTCACCTTAATTTCCAATGCATGCTTTTTCATGATCGAATCGTGTCCAAATATTGCAATAACTTGATCACCCTTGAACTTTATAATGAGCTTTGTCTATTTTTGGGGAGTGAAGAATTGAAACGTAAAAATAGTTGGTTTGAAATATCCATTCTCACGGACGACATTAAAACTAATGTAAAGAATATCTATATGTTTTGCATGGTAAATTGCAATGAGAATGCTTATATTGCTAACTATAGAAAGATGGGAAAACCAATAGAATATGAAAGGGTAAAGATTTTCACTTTCCCTCCTATTGTCTCTCACGATGAAATAGGTGACGAGGAGGAGCTCCCTATTCAACCAATCTCATCAATAAGAAGCTTGAAAAAAATTAATTAAACCAACACATGATGTGGTGAAGAAGAAGAAAAGAAGAAAGAATAGAGGTAAAAAGGTATCTCTCCCAAATAATGTTGATCCTATTATTGTTGTGCCTCATGAAAATGAATCAAAAATAATTGTGAAAGATGATGCACTTGATGATGATATTGCTTCTATGTCTTATGGCACAATGTCCGAAAGCACTATTGATGATGATTTTGTTATGCCTATTGCTTGTTGTGATGATCATGATTGGGAAGATAATGACACTTCTTATAATCTTGGAATTATTTTTGGCACCAACTTGGGAAATTATGATGATAGCAACTGTTATACCGTTGGTGCTATTCATACTATTAATGATGAGAGTGATTATGCTTATGATATGCCAAGTCACAAGCTTGGGGATGCTATGTTTGATGAGAATGACATGTTTGAGAATTTATTTGCTGCAATTAGTGTTTGTCCCAAGCTTGGGGATGACATGCTTAATGAAGATGATCTTTTTAGTCCCCCTACTTTGAATGATCAAATTTGCAATGATGGTTGCATGCCTCCTATCTATGATGAGAACAAAGTTGCTACTTATGATGATTATTGTGATGATACTTATGCTATAAAAATTAGTGATGATTATATTTATAAAACTTGTCATAGTTATGATTACCCTTTTCCTGAACATTACTCTTTTAATGTGGAAACAATTTATAGTATTCAAGTTTCAAACGATACTCCCACCATTGTGAATGAGAAGAAATTTTCTTATGTGGATAGTAATAAAATTTCTATGCTTGTGGATCATGAAAAGAATGCTTTATGTGATGGTTATATTGATGAATCTATTCATGATGCTACTGAAAATTATTATGAGAGAGGAACTTATGCTTCATGATACTCTCTTTATGTTTCACTTCTTATCTTTTATGCGAGCATTATTGAAATCATCATGCCTAGCTTAAAGGCATGAAAGAAAAGAGCTTGTTGGGAGACAACCCAACACTTTTACCCACTGTTTTTGTGTATTCACATGATTAAGCTACTGTAGTAATCATGTTTTATTGCTTTTGTTTCAATAAAGTGCCAAGTAAAGCCTTTGGGATAGTGTGGATGATAGTTGACTTGAATCTGTGCAAAAACAGAAACTTTTGCGCTCAGTCCAGGAATTTTGAAAATTCACTGGAATGTGCTTTTGATCTGAATTTTTTACAGGTGATATTACAAATTATCTACGTTGTCCTAATTTTTCTGAATTTTTGGAGTTACAAAAGTATGGTTGGAGTAGATATTACTTCAGACTGTTCTGTTTTTGACATATTCTGTTTTCAATGCATAGTTTGCATGTTTCTTAATTTCTATGGCTTATATTGCTCAATATAAATTGTGCAAATGATAGGCTACAGTAGGCATTTTGTGACAAAAATTATGAATCTTGTATTTGACAGTACCAAAGTGAAATGGTTTGCTCTTTATCATACTAACCTATCTCACAAAGTCCCGTTAAGTTTTGTGTGATTGAAGTTTTCAAGTTTTTGGGTGAGACGTCGATCTGAGAAGAATAAGGAGTGACAAGACCCTAAGCTTGGGGATGCCCAAGGAATCCCAAGGTAATATTGAAGGAAGATCCAAGCAACTAAGCTTGGGGATGCCCCAGAAGGCATCCCCTCTTTCGTCTCCAACATTATCGGTAACCTCACTTGGAGCTACGTTTTTATTCATCACATGATATGTGTTTTGCTTGGAGCGTCATTTTATTTTGTTAGGATTTGCTTGCTGTGATTTGGAATAATTTTTTGCATCTTTATTTTCAATAAAAATGTCAAGGATAGCCATTACCATGCTTATTTTGCAAGTCTACATGTTGTTGTTTCAAAACAGAAAGTTTATCGCTGTTGCAAAAATTCCCGAGAAAAGTCAGAACGTGATAAAATGTTGAAACTTTTTGCAAAATAAGCTCTGATAAATTTTCTACAGTGTGTTAAATTTTCAGAATTTTTTAAGTTGAATAAGTATGGATCCTATTGCATTCTTTACAGACTGTACTGTTTTGGCAGATTGCTGTTATGGTTGCATTGTTTGCATATGTTTGCTTGTTTAATGATTCTATTTGAGAATAGGAGTATTAAATATGCAGAGGCATTTAGTATGCAATGTCAAATAATAATTTTAGTGATTTGCTACACTAGAGAATGATAAGGTTTTGCATTGATTTATACTAACTTATCTCACGAGTTCTTGTTGAGTTTGTGTGGATCAAGTTTTTGAGATTTAGGGAAACCGTGATATAAGAGGAATTAAGGAGACACAAAAGCTCAAGCTTGGGGATACCCAAGGTACCCCAAGTTAATATTCCAAGAAGTCTCAGGCATCTAAGCTTGGGGATGCCCCGGTAGGCATTCCACCTTTCTTCTTCAACAATTATCGGTTAGTATCGGTTGAGTCTAAGTTTTTGCTTCTTCACATGATGTGTGCTTGTTGGGGAACATAGTAATTCAAAAAAAAAATCCTATGATGATCACGCAAGATCTATCTAGGAGATGCGTAGCAACGAGAGGGAAGAGTGTGTCCACGTACCCTCGTAGACCGAAAGCGGAAGCGTTTAGTAACGCGGTTGATGTAGTCAAACGTCTCCACAATCCAACCAATCCAAGTACCGAACATATGACACCTCCGTGTTCAGCACACGTTCAGCATGATGACATCCCTCGAGCTCTTGATCCGCGCAGGGCTTCGCCTAAGCACTACGACAATATGACTGAGGTGGTAAACTGTGGAGGGGGGCACCACACACGACTAAGAAAACAATTGTGTGTCTTTGGGGTGCCCCCATGCCCACGTATATAAAGGAGGGGGGAGGAGGAGGCCGTCCCAAGGGGGGGCGCCATGAGGGGGGAGTCCTACTAGGACTCCGTTCCTAGTAGGATTCGCCCCCCCTCCTTCCATCTAACGGAGAGGGGAAAGGGGAAGGGAGAGAGAGAGAGAAGGAAAGAGGGGGCCGCACCCCCTCCCCTTGTCCATTTCGGATTGGGGCAAGGGGGGCGCGCGCCACCTCCCGTGGCCTGCCTCCTCTCCTCCACTATGGCCCAATAGGCCCAATAACTTTCCCGGGGGGTCCCGGTAACCTCCCGATACTCCGAAAAATCCCCGATCTTCTTCGGAACCACTCTGGTGTCCGTATATAACCTTCCAATTTATCAATCTTTACCTCTCGACCATTTCGAGACTCCTCGTCATGTCCATGATCTCATCCGGGACTCCGAACAAACTTCGGTCACCAAAACACATAACTCATAATACAAATCGTCATCGAACGTTAAGCGTGCGGACCCTACGGGTTCGAGAACTATGTAGACATGACCGAGACACATCTCCGGTCAATAACCAATAGCGGAACCTGGATGCTCATATTGGCTCCTACATATTCTACGAAGATCTTTATCGGTCAAACTGCATAACAACATATGTCACTCCCTTTGTCATCGGTATGTTACTTGCCCGAGATTCGATCATCGGTATCATCATACCTAGTTCAATCTCATTACCGGCAAGTCTCTTTACTCGTTCCATAATGCATCATCCTGCAACTAACTCATTAGTCACATTGCTTGCAAGGCTTATAGTGATGTGCATCACCGAGAGGGCCCAGAGATACCTCTCCGATACACGGAGTGACAAATCATAATCTTGATCTATGCCAACTCAGCAAACACCTTCGGAGACACCTGTAGAGCATCTTTATAATCACCCAGTTACGTTGTGACGTTTGATAGCACACAAAGTGTTCCTCCGGTATTCAGGAGTTGCATAATATCATAGTTAGAGGAACATGTATAAGTCATGAAGAAAGCAATAGCAATAAAACTAAATGATCATTATGCTAAGCTAACGGACGGGTCTTGTCCATCACATCATTCTCTGATGATGTGACCCCATTCATCAAATGACAACACATGTCTATGGTCAGGAAACATAACCATCTTTGATCAACGAGCTAGTCTAGTAGAGGCATACTAGGGACACTCTGTTTTGTCTATGTATTCACACATGTACTAAGTTTCCGGTTAATACAATTTTAGCATGAATAATAAACATTTATCATGATATAAGGAAATATAAATAACAACTTTATTATTGCCTCTAGGGCATATTTCCTTCAGTCTCCCACTTGCACTAGAGTCAATAATCTAGATTACGTAGTGATGATTCTAACACCCATGGAGTCTTGGTGCTGATCATGTTTTGCTCATGGAAGAGGCTTACTCAACGGGTCTGCAACATTCAGATCCGTATGTATTTTGCAAATCTCTATGTCTCCCTCCTTGACTAGATCGCGGATGGAATTGAAGCGTCTCTTGATGTGTTTGGTTCTCTCATGCAATCTGGATTACTTCGCCAAGGCTATCGCTCCAGTATTGTCACAAAAGATTTTCATTGGACCCCATGCACTAGGTATTACACCTAGATTGGATATGAACTGCTTCATCCAGACTCCTTCATTTGCTGCTTCCAAAGCAGCTATGTACTCCGCTTCACACGTAGATCCGGCCACGACGCTTTGCTTGGAACTGCACCAACTAACAGCTGCACCATTCAATACAAATACGTATCCAGTTTGCGACTTAGAGTCATCCGGATCAGTGTCAAAGCTTGCATCGATGTAACCATTTACGACCAGCTCTTTGTCACCTCCATAAACGATAAACATATCCTTAGTCCTTTTCAGGTATTTCAGGATGTTCTTGACCGCTGTCCAGTGATCCACTCCATGATTACTTTGGTACCTCCCTGCTATACTTATAGCACGGCACACATCAGGTCTGGTACACAGCATTGCATACATGATAGAACCTGTGGCTGAGGCATAGGGAATGACTTTCATTTTCTCTCTATCTTCTGTAGTGGTCAGGCATTGAGTCTGACTCAACTTCACACCTTGTAACAGAGGCAAGAACCCTTTCTTTGACTGATCCATTTTGAACTTCTTCAAAACATTATCAAGGTATGTGCTCTGTGAAAGTCCAATTAAGCGTCTTGATCTATCTCTATAGACCTTGATGCCCAATATATAAGCAGCTTCACCGAGGTCTTTCATTGAAAAATTCTTATTCAAGTATCCTTTTATGCTATCCAGAAATTCTGTATCATTTCCAATAAACAATATGTCATCTACATATACTATTAGAAATGCTACAGAGCTCCCACTCACTTTCTTGTAAATACAGGCTTCTTCAAAAGTCTGTATAAAACCATATGCTTTGATCACACTATCAAAGCATATATTCCAACTCCGAGAGGCCTGCGCCAGTCCATAAATGGATCGCTGGAGCTTGCACACTTTGTTAGCACCTTTAGGATCGAAAAAACCTTCTGGTTGCATCATATACAACTCTTCTTTAAGATATCCATTAAGGAATGCAGTTTAGACATCCATTTGCCGAATTTCATAATCATAAAATGCAGCAATTGCTAGCATGATTTGGACATACTTAAGCATCGCTACGGGTGAGAAGGTCTCATCGTAGTTAACTCCTTGAACTTGTCGAAAACCTTTTGCAACAAGTCGAGCTTTGTAAACAGTAACATTACCGTCAGCGTCAGTCTTCTTCTTGAAGATCCATTTATTCTCTATGGCTTGCCGATCATCGGGCAAGTCAACCAAAGTCCACACTTTGTTCTCATACATGGATCCCATCTCAGTTTCATGGCCTCAAGCCATTTCACGGAATCTGGGCTCATCATCGCTTCCTCATAGTTCGTAGGTTCATCATGGTCTAGTAACATGACTTCCAGAACAGGATTATCGTACCACTCTGGTGCGGATCGTACTCTAGTTGACCTACGAGGTTCGGTAGTAACTTGATCTGAAGTTTCATGATCATCATCATTAGCTTCCTCACTGATTGGTGTAGGAATCACTGGAACTGATTTATGTGATGAACTACTTTCCAATTCGGGAGAAGGTACAATTACCTCATCAAGTTCTACTTTCCTCCCACTCACTTCTTTCGAGAGAAACTCCTTCTCTAGAAAGGATCCATTCTTAGCAACGAATATCTTGCCTTCGGATCTGTGATAGAAGGTGTACCCAACAGTCTCCTTTGGGTATCCTATGAAGACACATTTCTCCGATTTGGGTTCGAGCTTATCAGGTTGAAGCTTTTTCACATAAGCATCGCAGCCCCAAACTTTAAGAAACGACAACTTGGGTTTCTTGCCAAACCACAGTTCATATGGTGTCATCTCAACGGATTTAGATGGTGCCCTATTTAACGTGAATGCAGCCGTCTCTAAAGCATAACCCCAAAACGATAGCGGTAAATCAGTAAGAGACATCATAGATCGCACCATATCTAATAAAGTACGGTTACGACGTTCGGACACACCATTACGCTGTGGTGTTCCAGGTGGCGTGAGTTGCGAAACTATTCCACATTGTTTCAAATGAAGACCAAACTCATAACTCAAATATTCACCTCCACGATCAGATCGTAGAAACTTTATTTTCTTGTTACGATGATTTTCCACTTCACTTTGAAATTCTTTGAACTTTTCAAATGTTTCAGACTTATGTTTCATTAAGTAGATATACTCATATATGCTCAAATCATCTGTGAATGTCAGAAAATAACGATACCCGCCGCGAGCCTCAACACTCATCGGACCGCATACATCAGTATGTATTATTTCCAATAAGTCAGTTGCTCGCTCCGTTGTTCCATAGAACGGAGTCTTAGTTATCTTGCCCATGAGGCATGGTACGCAAGTATCAAGTGATTCATAATCAAGCAATTCCAAAAGCCCATCAGCATGGAGTTTCTTCATGCGCTTTACACCAATATGACCTAAATGACAGTGCCACAAATAAGTTGCACTATCATTATAACTTTGCATCTTTTGGCTTCAATATTATGAATATGTGTATCACTACAATCAAGATTCAATAGAAATAGACTACTCATCAAGGGTGCATGACCATAAAAGATATTACTCATATAAATAGAACAACCATTATTCTCTGATTTAAATGAATAACCGTCCCGCATCAAACAAGATCTAGATATAATGTTCATGCCTAACGCTGGCACCAAATAACAATTATTCAGGTCTAAAACTAATCCCGACGGTAGATGTAGAGGTAGCGTGCCGACGGCGATCACATTGACTTTGGAACCATTTCCCACGCGCATCGTCACCTCGTCCTTAGCCAATCTTCGTTTAATCCGTAGCCCCTGTTTTGAGTTGCAAATATGATCAACAGAACCAGTATCAAATACCCAGGCGCTACTACAAGCATCAGTAAGGTACACATCAATAACATGTATATCAAATATACCTTTCAGTTTGCCATCCTTCTTATCCGCCAAATACTTGGGGCAGTTCCGCTTCCAGTGACCAGTCCCTTTGCAGTAGAAGCACTCAGTTTTAGGCTTAGGTCCAGACTTGGGCTTCTTCCCGGGAGTAGCAACTTGCTTGCTATTCTTCTTGAAGTTCCCCTTCTTCCCCTTGTCCTTTTTCTTGAAAGTAGTGGTCTTGTTAACCATCAACACTTGATGCTCCTTCTTGATTTCTACCTCCGCAGCCTTTAGCATTGCGAAGAGCTCGGGAATAGTCTTCTCCATCCCTTGCATATTATAGTTCATCACGAAGCCTTCATAGCTTGGTGGCAGTGATTGAAGAACTCTGTCAATGACACTATCATCAGGGAGATTAACTCCCAGCTGAGTCAAGTGGTTATGATACCCAGACATTTTGAGGATATGTTCATTGACAGAACAATTCTCCTCCATCTTGCAGCTATAGAACTTGTTGTAGACTTCATATCTCTCAACTCAGGCATTTGCTTGAAATATTAACTTCAACTCCTGGAACATCTCATATGCTCCATGACGTTCAAAACGTCTTTGAAGTCCTGATTCTAAGCCGTAAAGCATGGCACACTGAACTATCGAGTACTCATCAGCTTTGCTCTGCCAGACGTTCATAACGTCCGGAGTTGCTCCTGCAGCGGGTCTTGCACCTAGCGGTGCTTCCAGGATGTAATTCTTCTGTACAGCAATGAGGATAATCCTCAAGTTACGGACCCAGTCCGTGTAGTTGCTACCATCATCTTTCAACTTAGCTTTCTCTAGGAACGCATTAAAATTCAAGGGAACGGTAGCACGGGCCATTGATCTACAACAACATAGACATGCAAAAACTATCAGGTACTAAGTTCATGATAAATTAAAGTTCAATTAATCATATTACTTAAGAACTCCCACTTAGATAGACATCCCTCTAGTCATCTAAATGATCACGTGATCCATATCAACTAAACCATGTCCGATCATCACGTGAGATGGAGTAGTTTTCAATGGTGAACATCACTATGTTGATCATATCTACTATATGATTCACGTTCGACCTTTCGGTCTCAGTGTTCCGAGGCCATATCTGCATATGCTAGGCTCGTCAAGTTTAACCCGAGTATTCTGCACGTGCAAAACTGGCTTGCACCCGTTGTATGTGAACGTAGAGCTTATCACACCCGATCATCACGTGGTGTCTCGGCACGACGAACTGTAGCAACGGTGCATACTCAGGGAGAACACTTATACCTTGAAATTTAGTGAGGGATCATCTTATAATGCTACCGCCGTACTAAGCAAAATAAGATGCATAAAAGATAAACATCACATGCAATCAAAATATGTGACATGATATGGCCATCATCATCTTGTGCCTTTGATCTCCATCTCCAAAGCACAGTCATGATCTCCATCGTCACCGGCTTGCCACCTTGATCTCCATCGTAGCATCATTGTAGTCTCGCCAACTATTGCTTCTACGACTATTGCTACCGCTTAGTGATAAAGTAAAGCAATTACATGGCTATTGCATTTCATACAATAAAGCGACAACCATAAGGCTCCTGCCAGTTGCCGATAACTTTTACAAAACATGATCATCTCATACAACAATTTATATCTCATCACGTCTTGACCATATCACATCACAACATGCCCTGCAAAAACAAGTTAGACGTCCTCTACTTTGTTGTCGCAAGTTTTATGTGGCTGCTACGGGCTTTTAACAAGAACCGTTCTTACCTACGCATGAAAACCACAATGATTTTTCGTCAAGTGTGCTGTTTTAACCTTCAACAAGGACCGGCCGTAGTCAAACTCGATTCAACTGAAGTTGGAGAAACAAACACCCACTAGCCACCTGTGTGCGAAGCACGTCGGTAGAACCAGTCTCATGAACACGGTCATGTAATGTCGGTCTAGGCCGCTTCATCCAACAATACCACCGAATCAAAGTAAGACGTTGGTGGTAAGCAATATGACTATTATCGCCCACAACTCATTGTGTTCTACTCGTGCATATATCATCTACGCATAGACCTGGCTCTGATGCCACTGTTGGGGAATGTAGTAATTCAAAAAAGTCCCTACGATCATGCAAGATCTATCTAGGAGATGCATAGCAACGAGAGGGAAGAGTGTGTCCACGTACCCGCGTAGACCGAAAGCGGAAGCGTTTAGTAACGCGGTTGATGTAGTTGAACGTCTTCACGATCTAACCGATCCAAGTACCGAATGTACGGCACCTTCGTGTTCAGCACACTTCAGCACAATGACGTCCCTCGAGCTCTTGATCCAGTAGAGGGTCGAGGGAGAGTTCCTTTAGCACGATGGCGTGGCGACGGTGTTGGTGATGTGATCCGCGCAGGGCTTCGCCTAAGCACTATGATAATATGACCGAGGTGGTAAACTGTGGAGGGGGCACCGCACACGGCTAAGAAAACAATTGTGTGTCTTTGGGGTGCCCCCTGCCCATGTTTATAAAGGAGGGGGGAGGAGGAGGCCGGCCCAAGGGGGGCGCACCATGAGGGGGGAGTCCTACTAGGACTTCGTCCCTAGTAGGATTCGGCCCCCCTCCTTCCATCTAACGGAGAGGGGAAAGGGGAAGGGAGAGAGAGGGAGAAGGAAAGAGGGGGGCCGCACCCCCTCCCCTTGTCCAATTCGGATGGGGCAAGGGGGGCGCGTGCCACCTCCCGTGGCCTGCCTCCTCTCCTCCACTATGGCCCAATAGGCCCAATAACTTTCCCGGGGGGTTCCTGTAACCTCCCGGTACTCCGAAAAATCCCTGATCTTCTTCAGAACCATTCCGGTGTCCGTATATAACCTTCCAATATATCAATGTTTACCTCTCGACCATTTCGAGACTCCTCGTCATGTCCGTGATCTCATTCGAGACTCCGAACAAACTTCGGTCACCAAAACACATAACTCATAATACAAATCGTCATCGAACGTTAAGCGTGCGGACCCTACGGGTTCGAGAACTATGTAGACATGACCGAGACACATCTCCGGTCAATAACCAATAGCGGAACCTGGATGCTCATATTGGCTCCTACATATTCTACGAAGATCTTTATCGGTCAAACCGCATAACAACATACGTTATTCCCTTTGTCATCGGTATGTTACTTGCCCGAGATTCGATCGTCGGTATCATCATACCTAGTTCAATCTCGTTACCGGCAAGTCTCTTTACTCGTTCCGTAATGCATCATCCCGCAACTAACTCATTAGTCACATTGCTTGCAAGGCTTATAGTGATGTGCATTACCGAGAGGGCCCAGAGATACCTCTCCGATACACGGAGTGACAAATCCTAATCTTGATCTATGCCAACCAAACAAACACCTTCGGAGACACCTGTAGAGCATATTTATAATCACCCAGTTACATTGTGGCGTTTGATAGCACACAAAGTGTTCCTCCGGTATTCGGGAGTTGCATAATCTCATAGTCACAGGAACATGCATAAGTCATGAAGAAAGCAATAGCAATAAAACTAAACGATTATTATGCTAAGCTAACGGATGAGTCTTGTCCATCACATAATTCTCTAATGATGTGATCCCGTTCATCAAATGACAACACATGTCTATGGTCAGGAAACATAACCATCTTTGATCAACGAGCTAGTCTAGTAGAGGCATACTAGGGGCACTCTGTTTTGTCTATGTATTCACACATGTACTAAGTTTCCGGTTAATACAATTCTAGCATGAATTATAAACATTTATCATGATATAAGGAAATATAAATAACAACTTTATTATTGCCTCTAGGGCATATTTCCTTCAGTGCTATCCTTGGAATGTCATTTTATTTTGTTTTTCTTGCCGTTTTAATAAAATATTTAGATATGAAAGTTTCAAACAAGAGAGTCTCCTCACATAGCTATCTATTTACTTAACTACTCGCTTGACCTTCACTAATATCTTTTTGGAGTAGCTTGTCATTTAGTCTTGTGCTTCACTTATATCCTATGAGTAAATTGTTGAATAAATTGAATGTAATGAAGTTAAAATTATATTTTCATATCATGCCTAGTGGTTGCTTCACATTGGGTTTAGAAAGTGAGATCTTTTGAGGCTTGACAATCACAATATTGGTCATACAAGCAATTCATGAATGATTAGTAGAAGGAAGAGAACTTTCACATGAAAATACACTATCTTGGAAATCTTTTGTGATTGTGAGCCACCATCAAAATATTATTTGCCAAAATTGTTGATGTTGGACAAGGAAGACAACGTAATGATTTATGTTTGTTCATATTCACATAGAAGTTATATTGTCATAGATCCTTCAACATGTGGTGCTTGCCCCCCATCTTTGCTAGCCAAAAATTCTGCACCAAGTAGAGATACTACTTGTGCTTCCAATAACCCTTAAACCCAAATCTTATTTTCAAGAGTCCACCATACCTACCTAAGGATTGAGTAAGATCCTTCAAGTAAGTTGTCATCGGTGCAATAAGGAAATAAAAATTGCTTCAAAAAGTGTTAGATCATTTAGTGTAAGAGAAAATTGAGCGTTGTACGAACTTGTGATGGCAAAGAATAAAAGCGACATACTGCATAATAAAGGTTGCTATCATAAGGGGCAATATAAAATGACATTCTTTTGCACCAAGGGGTTGAACATACAAACAAAAAGCGCATGACAACCTCTGCTTCCCTCTGCGAAGGGCCTACCTTTTACTTTTATGTATTTACTTTCATGCAAGAGTCAAGTTTTTCTCTCTATTCCTTTTTATTTTTCTCTTTTGGAAAGCATCATGTGGTGAGGAAAGATCTAGGCACATATATCTAGTTGGATATGGGTAGCATGAGTTATTATTGTTGACATCACCCTTGAGGTGAATACGTTGGGAGGCGAAATTATAAGCCCCTATATTTCTATGTGTCCGGTTGAAACGTTTTGCTCATGTGTATGCGGTGAGTGTTAGCAATCATAGAAGACTATATGATGGTTGAGTATGTGGAGCTCTTACTTAGACTCTGTTGAATAAGTTAAATTGCAATTGCTTGATGACTGAGAACATAGGTTGTTGAGTTTCAAGAGAATTCATTGTTTGAATCTCAACATGTGAATTGGTTGCTACTTTAACACGAGAAGTTCTATAAGAAAGAATTGCTATTATGATGCTAGGAAAAGTGATTGAAATTGTCATTGATCAAACTTGTGCACTTTGCTAGCATTCACACTTCATAAATTATTTCTTTTATCATTTACCTACTCGAGGACGAGTAGGAATTAAGCTTGGGGATGCTGATACGTCTCCAACGTATCTATAATTTATGAACTATTCATGCTGTTATATATCATTCTTGGATGTTTTACAATCATTTTATAACAACTTTATATCATTTTTTGGGACTAACCTATTGACCCAGTGCCCAGTGCCAGTTGCTGTTTTTTGCTTCTTTTTTACATCATAGGAAATCAATACCAAACGGAGTCCAAATACCGTGAAACTTTTTGTGGATTTTTTATGGACCAGAAGACATCCAGTGGGCCAGAGAAGCACCTGGGGGGGGGGGTACACCGAGGGGGGGGGGGGGGGCAAACCCACCAGGGTGCGCCTGGGGGCCCAGGCGCGCCCAGGTGGGTTATGCTCACCTCGGTGGCCTCCCGCACCCCCTCTTTGCCCTATAAATCACCAAATATTCCAAAAACCCTCGGGGTAACCCTAGATGAGAAGTTACACCGCCGCAAGCCTCTGTAGCCACCGAAAACCAATCTATACCCCGTTCCGGCACTCCGCCGGAGGGGAAATCATCACCGGTGGCCATCTTCATCATCCCGGCGACCACTATGACGAGGAGGGAGTAGTCCACCCTCGGGGCTGAGGGTTTGTACCAGTAGCTATGTGTTTAATCTCTCTCTCTCTCTCTCGTGTTCTTGAGATGTCACGATCTTGATGTATCGCGGGCTTTGTTAATATAGTCAGATCATATGGTGTTTTCCCCTCTCTATCTTGTGATGAATTGTGTTTTACCTTTGAGATTTCGTTTTATCGGATTGAATACTTTTCTGGATTTGAGAGCACTTGATATATGTCTTGCAAGTGAATACTCGTGGTGACAATGGGGTATCATATTGATTCACTTGATGTATGTTTTGGCACTCAACTCGCGGATTCCCGAGGTGACACTGGGGTAATCAATGCATAGGGGTTGATGCACGTTCTTGTCTTTGTTTCTCTGGTAGAAATCTTGGGGAACTCTTTGAGGTTCTTTGTGTTGGATTGAGTATTATGTATTTGAAATTATTTGGTGTTATTTTAGTATGAACTCTTGGATAGATTGATCGGAAAGAATAGCTTCGAGGTGGTTTCGTACCCTACAAACAATTTCTTCTTATGTTCTCCGCTAGATAGGAACTTTCGAGTGATTCTTCATCGCACGTTGAGGGATGGTTATATGATCCAATTATATTAGCATTGTTGGGAGATTGCACTAGCTAGCGAAAGTACGGATGCTACCTCTTGAGCATGCGTTGGTTTTCCATTGAAGAGGAAAGAGTGATGCAGCAAAGTAGCGTAAGTATTTCCCTCAGTTTTTGAGAACCAAGGTATCAATCCAGTAGAAGATAACACGCAAGTCACCTAGTACCTGCACAAACAATCAAGAACCTTGCAACCAACGCGATAAAGGGGTTGTCAATCCCTTCACGGTCACTCGCAAAAGTGAGATCTGATAAAGATAATAAGATAAATATTTTTGGTATTTTTGTTGTATAGATTGGAAAGTAAAGATTGCAAAATAACAAACGAGATGCGATGTAAATAAAAGAGATGTAATATAATAGGAAAGAGACCCGGGGGCCATAGGTTTCACTAGTGGCTTCTCTCAAGATAGCATATATTACGGTGGGTGAACAAATTACTGCCGAGCAATTGATAGAAAAGCGCATAATTATGAGAATATCTAGGCAATGATCATGAATATAGGCATCTTGTCTGTGTCAAGTAGACCGAAACGATTCCGCATCTACTACTATTACTCCACACATAGACCGCTATCCAGCATGCATCTAGAGTATTAAGTTCATAAGAACTGAGTAACGCATTAAGCAAGATGAGACGATGTAGAGGGATAAACTCAAGCAATATGATATAAACCCCATCTTTTTATCCTCGATGGCAACAATACAATACGTGCATTGCTGCCCCTACTATCACTGGGAAAGGACACCGCAAGATTGAACCCAAAGCTAAGCACTTCTCCCATTGCAAGAAAGATCAATCTAGTAGGCCAAACTAAACCGATAATTCGAAGAGACTTGCAAAGATATCAAATCATGCATATAAGAATTCAGAGAAGAACCAATATTATTCATAGATAAACTTGATCATAAATCCACAATTCATCGGATCTCGGCAAACACACCGCAAAAGAATATTACATCGAATAGATCTCCAAGAACATCGAGGAGAACTTTGTATTGCGAATCAAAGAGAGAGAAGAAGCCATCAGCTAATAACTATGGACCCGAAGGTCTGTGGTAAACTACTCACACATCATCGAAGAGGCAATGGTGTTGATGTAGAAGCCCTCCGTGATTGATTCCCCCTCCGGCGGAGCGCCGGAAAAGGCGCCAAGATGGTATTTCATGGGTACAGAAGGTTGCAGCGGTGGAAAAGTGGTTTCGTGGCTCCCCCTGATGTTTCTAGGGTATAAGAGTATATATAGGTGAAAGAAATAGGTCGTGGAGCTCCGTGGGGCCCATGAGGGTGGGGGCGCGCCTACCCCCTGGGCGCGCCCTCCTACCTCGTGGCCGCCTCGCGGAGTTCCAGACTTCAACTCCAAGTCTTCTGGATTGCGTTTGTTCTAGGAAAGATCCTCGTGAAGGTTTTGTTCTGTTTGGATTCCGTTTGGTATTCCTTTTCTGCAAAACACTGAAATAGGCAAAAAAACAGGAATTGGCACTGGGCCTTCGGTTAATAGGTTAGTCCAAAAAATAATATAAAAGAGCATATTAAAGCCCATTAAACATCCAAACAGATAGTATAATAGCATGGAACAATAAAAAATTATAGATACATTGGAGATGTATCAAGCATCCCCAAGCTTAATTCCTGCTCGTCCATGAGTAGGTAAATGATAAAAACAAAATTTTTGATGTGGAATGCTACCTAACATATTTTTGAATGTAATTTCCTTTATCGTGGCATGAATGTTCAGATCCGATAGATTCAAGACAAAAGTTTAATATTGACATAAAAATAATAATACTTCAAGCATACTAACCAAGCAATTATGTCTTCTCAAAATAACATAGCCAAAGAAAGTCATCCCTATAAAATCATATAGTCTGGCTATGCTCTATCTTCATCACACAAAATATTTAAATCATGCACAACCCCGGTTTCAGCCAAGCAATTGTTTCATACTTTAGTATTCTCAAACTTTTTCAGCTTTCACGCAATACATGAGCGTGAGCCATGGACATAGCACTATAGGTGGAATAGAATGGTGGTCGTGGTGAAGACAAAAAAGAGGAAGATAGTCTCACATCAACTAGGCGTATCAACGAGCTATGGAGATGTCCATCAATAGATATCAATGCGAGTGAGTAGGGATTGCCATGCAACGGATGCACTAGAGCTATAAGTGTATGAAAGCTCAACAAAAGAAGCTAAGTGGATGTGCATCCAACTTGCTCGCTCACGAAGACCTAGGGCAATTTGAGGAAGCCCATCATTGGAATATACAAGCCAAGTTCTATAATGAAAAATTCCCACTAGTATATGAAAGTGACAACATAAGAGACTCTCTATCATGAAGATCATGCTGCTACTTTGAAGCACAAGTGTGGAAAAAGGATAGTAACATTGTCCCTTCTCTCTTTTTCTCTCATTTTTTTGGTGGGCTTCTTTGGCCTCTTATTTTATTTGGGATTCTTTGGCCTCTTTTATTTTTTTGTCCGGAGTCTCATCCTGACTTGTGGGGGAATCATAGTCTCCATCATCCTTTCCTCACATGTGACAATGCTCTAATAATGAAGATCCTCACACTTTTATTTACTTACAACTCAAGAATTACAACTCGATACTTAGAACAAAATATGACTCTATGTGAATGCCTCCAGCGGTGTACCGGGATGTGCAATGAATCAAGAGTGACATGTATGAAAAATTATGAATGGTGGCCATGCCACAAATACGATCTCAACTACATGATCATGCAAAGCAATATGACTATGATGAAGCGTGTCATAATAAACTGAACGGTGGAAAGTTGCATGGCAATATATCTCGGAATGGCTATGGAAATGCCATAATAGGTAGGTATGGTGGCTGTTTTGAGGAAGGTAAGTGATGGGTTTATGGTACCGGCGAAAGTTGCGCGGCACAAGAGAGGCTAGCAATGGTGGAAGGGTGAGAGTGTGTATAATCCATGGACTCAACATTAGTCATAAAGAACTCACATACTTATTGCAAAAATCTACAAGTCATCGAAACAAAGTACTACACACATGCTCCTAGGGTAAGGGTTGGTAGGAGTTAACCATCGCGCGATCCCGACCTCCACACATAAGGAAGACAATCAATAAATAAATCATGCTCCAACTTCATCACATAACGGTTCACCATACGTGCATGCTACGGGAATCACAAACTTTAACACAAGTATCTCTCAAATTCACAACTACTCAACTAGCATGACTCTAATATCACCATCTTCATATCTCAAAACCATCATAAGGAATCAATCTTCTCATAGTATTCAATGCACTTTATATGATAGTTTTTATTATACCCATCTTGGATGCTCCTCATATTCGGACTAATTTTATAGCCAAAGCAAATTACCATGTTGTGCTAAGAGACTCTCAAAATAATATAAGTGAAGCATGAGAGATCAATAATTTCTATAAAATAAAACCACCACATGCTCTAAAAAGATATAAGTGAAGCACTAGAGCAAAATTATCTAGCTCAAAAGATATAAGTGAAGCACATAGAGTATTCTAATAAATTCTGATTCATGTGTGTCTCTCTCAAAAGGTGTATTCAGCAAGGATGATTGTGGTAAACTAAAAAGTAAAGACTCAAATCATACAAGACGCTCCAAGCAAAACACATATCATGTGGTGAATAAAAATATAGCCTCAAGTAAAGTTACCGATAGACGAAGACGAAAGAGGGATGCCTTCCGGGGCATCCACAAGCTTAGGCTTTTGGTTGTCCTTGAGTTTTACCTTGGGGTGCCTTGGGCATCCCCAAGCTTAGGCTCTTGCCACTCCTTATTCCAAAATCCATCAAATCTTTACCCAAAAACTTGAAAACTTCACAACACAAAACTTAAGAGAAAATCTCATGAGCTCCGTTAGTTTAAGAAAACAAACCACCACTTTAAGGTACTGTAATGAACTCATTCTTTATTTGTATTGGTGTTAAACCTACTGTATTCCAACTTCTCTATGGTTCATACCCCCTGTCGGTGTCAAAACCGGCGGATCTCGGGTAGGGGGTCCCGAACGGTCCGTCTAGGATCGATGGTAACAAGAGATGGGTGACACAATGTTTACCCAGGTTCGGGCCCTCTCTATGGAGGTAATACCCTACTTCCTGCTTAATTGATATTGATGAATATGGGTGTTACAAGAGTTGATCTACCACGAGATCGTAATGGCTAAACCCTAAGAGTCTAGCCTGTATGACTATGGTTATGAGTCTCTCTCCTCCCCCGGACTAACTCCTCGGTTTATATAGACACCGGGAGGATCTAGGGTTACACAAGGTCGGTTACAAAGAAAGGAATCTACATATTTGATCGCCTAGCTTGCCTTCCACGCCAAGGAGAGTTCCATCCGGACACGGGTGCAGTCTTCGGTCTTCATATCTTCACAGCCCACCAGTCCGGGCCATGGCTAATAGGCCAGACGCCCGAGAACCCCTTAGTTCAGGACTCCCTCAGTAGCCCCCGAACCAGGCTTCAATGACGAGGTGTTCGGCACGTAGATTGTCTTCGGCATTGCAAGGCGGGTTCCTTCTTCCGATGATTTTGAAGTGACGTATCCGGCCTTCCATATAATATCGCACCCCTCGGCTTCTGTGTATCAACAACTTCGGCCTCCACGCGTCCAGTAAATGCGAGAGGTCAAGGTGTTTTTGCACGTAGCACCCTGGCCACACAAGGGATAGGGTCTATTTAAAGAGATTGGATCTCAGATCCATTCGACATCCCTGCGGAAGAATCCTCAAAAATTGCTAGGAAAGAACACTCCAACATGTCTAGCTTTCCCAGCTCCTCCTCCCGTCTCTATGGCTCAGAAAAAGGCGAGTGGGAGAAGTGCCCCGTCCCCCACAGTCAGCTTGTGGAGCTGCAAAAATAGGGATTTCTCCCCCCTGCGGATCTGGTCTCTGTTCGACCAGGGCTGGCCTCCTTCAATGGCGAAACCCAAGCGGAGGGTTTCCCCAACCCATCCGGGGGGGGGGGGATGAGTATGTTTCGTCCCCTATCTGCTGAGGGGCTTCGGATTTCCAATCCATCCGTTCCTTCGAGGGCTTCTGGAATACTATGGCCTCCAGCTGCACAACTTTACTCCCGCCTCCATCCCGCACATTGCGGGTTATGTCGCTTTATGCGAGCTATTTCTAGGTTGTGAGTCCCATTTTGAACTGTGGAGAAAGTTATTTTGCCTCGTCCCGCGCAACCACGAGGGATCAATATTCGAAGTGGGCGGAGCCAAAATATGGCGTATTGCCGATACCGGATACCTATCCAGAACACCAAAGAAAGCGTCCGAAGAGTGGCCTTCCGAGTGGTTCTACATTGAGGACGTCGTACTTCCGGACCCAGTCCGGAGAGGTCTTCCTGAGTTCACAAGTGTTCCTTTGAAGAAACGCCACAGCTGGTGCCCTCGGAGCTTCGAGGAGGAAGATAGTGCGGAAGTTCGCCAACTCTTGAGCAAGATAAGGATGCTCACCCAGTCCGAATATACGATAGTCGAAGTAATGGCGACCTCTAAAGTGCAGAGGGTCTAGCCACTCCAATACAGAGGACTTCCCATGTGGCACTACAATGGGGAAGATGACGCCTCCCGCTGCGGCAAGAAAGGTCCAGATACCCCTGCCGCCCTGGCCAAAATATTGGCCGAACTGTTCAAAGGGGAGGAAGAGGAATTCCTGCGCATCAAGCATAGAGAAGGATATTCTATGTATAGTCCTCCTAGCTGGGTAAGCCCCCAACTCCTCTGCTCTACTCATTCCACTCCCTGAGCTATGTTCAATGAATATTAACCCGTCCATTTATGATAGCACTGGCGGAAGATTTCCGAGGGGCTTCACAGCCCCGCCCCGCAGCCCGAGGGCCACAATCGGGACCTTGACCCTGGATTCGAAGAAGATCCGGATATATTTGTAGTGCTCGAGAATGGGGTGTTTTACCAAACAAGCTACGATGGCACAGAAGTGGCCATCATTGCCGACTATCCCGGTCTTCTCCCTGCTTCACAGGTAAGTAATCAGGAGACACCTTGTCCGAAAGAGTTCTCTCATTCTGCCTCACCCACCGCACCATCCTATGCACAAAAGGGGAGGCGTTCGGCGCACCATTCCGCCCCCGGGGCGTCTCCAAAGATAGCGGCCCCCACGCCGGGCAGGCCTTCGAAGAGGATGGCAAATGAAGATACGGCCAAACCTTCATCGAAGAGGTATGGATTTGCAAATATGTTCTTCAGCAGTCACATCAATTGTGAATTTTATGTTTGTCGTGTATCAGGAAAAGGGCGTGCCGGACTATATCTAGGGGTCCGGCCGGTCACACTTCCCACAGCCAGGATCCAGATCCCACCGTAAAGGTGGGGGCTGATACGGGGGTGACGCCGGATTGTCCTCCAGCCGAGGATTCGGATGATGTATCCATCACCAACTCGGAGGTGGAGAGCGCCATGAATCATCGGCGCCAGAGAGCCGTTCTTCGTGAACCCGGCTTTTCAACAGAAGCATTCAACGCCTTCAACTCGGCTGATGCATACATCCGGACTGCTCGAGATGGGCTTGCCAGAGCCACAGGACAATATCTGAAAGATATGCAGGTAAGTTTATTTTGTCCAAATGTGATAATTATATACCAGTAGCCCCCGAGACTTGAAGCAGTTGGTACAAATGATTTAAGGATCGTTGTATGACCAGGTTCTTACAAAGAAGAACGGCCTGCTAGCCCAAGAGCTAGAAAAGTGTCAGACACAGCTAAATGCTGTCACCGCCGAACTAGAAGGGTTCAAGAAGGCGCCCTCTGGTAATATGTCCCTCCATCGAGAAATAGTAATTATATACCAGTTATGCTAACACTGTTGCTTATCTCATGACAGGATCGTCAGATCAACTGGAGGAGAAGCTGAAAACCGCACTGGCGGGAGAAAAAGAGGCCAAAAGACTACACGCCGCAGGCGAGCGAGTGCTGAACCAAGCCAAGGAGGAAAAGAACAAGCTCCAAGATTTGAACACCCAGCTGGGCGAAGAGCTGAAAGATGTGCGGGCCCAGCTGGCTGACTCCGTAAAAGAAAATAAAAGGCTGCATGGCGGCATATTCAGTATGTGACCGAACTTACCTTATAGTAATTTGGAGATGAAAGTCTCTGACATAGTTATGTTTTGTAGGTATGCTGATGGGCCATCCCAAACAGGAGGTATCCGGATCGTCAAGCGATCTGCTGCAAGGGCTGTCCCAAATGCACGAGCAAGCTCGGCAGGCAATGCGGAGTGTTGCCAAGGCCTTATGGCCATCCGCCTCCCCTCCAGGAAGTATGGAGGAGCTTGTAGAGCTATTCAAGGGAGTGTGGCGGTGTATCCGATTGTGGAAATTATCAGCCTGCCGGGAGGGTGCGCGAGAAGCCTGGGCCATGGTGAAAACATGGTATACCAAGCTTGATCCAAATCGCATGGCCCGGGTCGGACCTCTAGGGTCAGACGGAAAAGAAGTTCCCGTTAATTTGGTGTATGACCAAGTAGCAGTAGCTGCCAAGTATTCCCAACAGGATTGTAAGTTAGACAACCTGTTGGATGGTATAGAGGAGGAAATTTATGAGTCCAAATGACTATGTATTTTCCTTGACATATTTTTCCCTAGCTGGATTGTAAAAACGATTGTCATGGCAGACCTTTTCGCTTCGACCTCTAGGCCCGAAGGTGCAGAGTGTTTCTGAATACCCGAGCAGCAAAATATACCGGGGCACGCGTGGAAACCAGGCGTAGGGGTCATAGTTGCTTGAATAGACAAGTTGTATCCGACTAGCTATGTTATATTACATTGTGATTGTAAGAAACATCTTCCAGAGAGAATAGTTCCATTAAGGGTTCCTTTCCCTGGGTGTGCATGCGTTAATGTACATGTCCGAACTGTGATTGAAAAATCGCAGTATGTGTAACTTCTGTGGGTTTACAATGGAGTAAATGCGAAAACGTCTTTAATTCACCGACCGAATATTCCCTTAAGAATGCTAGCTTTCGGCTTCACCCAGTCTGAGGTACACATCCGATGACCCGGCAGCAACAATCGCAGAGGTGCTCCCTTTATGCCCTAGCCGAACTAACGGGAACGTAGGGCATAAGCACAGGAGCCAGGCAACCCAGCTTGGCCACAACTTAAGTCATATCGATGCATATAATGGCGAAGAAAAGGTACATATGGAAAAGAACGCATATGTGATGAGCTTGATGCTCGAAAGATAATAATAGCAAGCTTCTGTCCAAGAAGCCCCCAGGTATAGTGGATGTACATATTTAAAGATGTATACGTCAGGGGTGCATGGTCTAACCGCACGAAAGCTTTAAGGCTGGAGTGAAAAAACGAAAAGAGAGAGAGAGAGAGAGAAAAAAAAGGAAAGATGATGTAAACAACAGGGAGAAGGAGACGGACCAATAGTCCGGCGCTAGGCATAGAGTCTTTGGAGTCTGGCCGCGTTCCAGGGGTTCAGCTCTAGGCGGTTATCTGACGCGTCACGCTGGCGGTATGCTCCTCCACTGAGAACTTCGTCAATGATGAAGGGACCCTCCCACTTGGGCTTGAGTTTGTCCTTTTTCTTCTCCGGTAGGCATAGAACGAGTTTGCCAACATTATAAGTCTTGGTCCGCACTTCTCTACTTTGATACCTGCGAGCCTGCTGTTGATAAAATGCGGAACGGGCTTTTGCGACGTCGCGCTCCTCCTCCAGGGCATCTAAGCTGTCCTGCCGATCAAGCTCGGCCTCTCTCTCTTCGTACATGCGCATTCGAGGTGAGTCATGAATAATGTCGCAGGGTAATACTGCTTCAGCGCCGTACACCATGAAGAAAGGTGTATATCCAGTAGTGCGGTTGGGCGTGCTCCGCAGCCCCCAGAGTACGGAGTCAAGCTCCTCAACCTAGTGCTTGTCTGATTCTTTCAAAGACCGTACTAATCTGGTTTTGATGCCGCTCATAATAAGACCATTAGCCCGTTCGACTTGACCGTTTGTTTGTGGGTGATAGACGGAGGCGTAATCGAGCTTAATGCCCAGATTGGCGCACCAATTTTTCACCTCGTCGGCTGTAAAGTTGGAGCCGTTGTCGGTGATGATGCTGTGTGGAACACCATAACGGTGTACAACGCCAGATATAAAGTCTATCACTGGTCCGACTACGGCCGTTTTAACCGGTTTGGCCTCTATCCATTTGGTGAATTTATCCACCATGACCAGCAGATATTTTTTCTTATGGCTTCCTCCTTTAAGGGGTCCGACCATATCAAGCCGCCAGACCGCAAAAGGCCAAGTAATGGGGATTGTTTGCAGAGCGGTGGGTGGCATATGGCTCTGGTTGGCGAAAAGCTGGCATCCGATGCAACGTTGGACAAGGTCCTGTGCGTCTGCTCGGGCCGTCGGCCAATAAAAACCTGTACGGAAGGCCTTGCTAACAAGGGCCCGAGCTGCGGCGTGGTGCCCGCCGAGACCGGCATGAGTTTCAGCCAGGAGCTGCCGCCCCTCCTCCTCGGAGATACATCTTTGAAGGACTCCGGTAGGGCTTTTCTTGTAGAGCTCTCCGTCGTGAACTTTGTAGGGCTTCGAACGCCGGACAATGCGGCAGGCCTCATTCTGATCCTCAGGGAGTTCCTTCCTATCAAGGTAGGCCAAGAAGGGTTTGGTCCATGGGGCAATGACTGCCATAATGAGATGGGCCGATGGTGTTATTTCGGTGGCTGAGCCCCCGATGATGCCGGTGTGTTCGGGATCTATGGTTGAGTTCGGATCCGGACTAGTGTTGCCGCTCTCCCCTTGACACATCACGGATGGCTTAAAAAGCCTTTCCAGAAAGATGTTAGATGGGACGGGGTCGCGCTTGGCGCCGATGCGAGCAGGGACGTCCGCCGCTTGATTACTTTCTCGGGCCACGTGATGAAACTCGAGCCCCTCGAACCGAGCCGACATTTTTAGGATGGCGTTGCGATAAGCCGTCATCTTTGGATCTTTGGCATCGAAGTCTCCATTTATTTGAGATATTGCGAGGTTTGAGTCCCCACGCACTTCCAGGCGTTGTATGCCCATGGAGACAGCCATCTGAAGACCATGTAATAAGGCCTCGTATTTGGCTGCGTTATTGGAGTCCGTGTATAATATTTGGAGTACGTACTGGACGACGTGTCCGGTGGGGGACGTCAGAACGACACCCGCTCCTAGTCCTGCCAGCATTTTGGAACCATCAAAATACATAACCCAGTTGGAATATGTGTCGTATTCTTTAGGGAGTTCGGCCTCTGTCCATTCAGCGATGAAGTCAGCCAGTATTTGGGATTTAATGGCTCGACGCGGTTTGTATGTTATATCAAATGGAAGGAGCTCAATGGCCCATTTGGCAATCCGGCCCGTAGCATCGCGGTTGTTTATTATGTCATTGGGTGGTACTTCACAAGCCACCGTGATCGAACACTCCTGGAAGTAGTGTCGTAGCTTTCGGGATGCCATGAAGACCGCGTATGCTATTTTTTGATAATGGGGGTATCGGGATTTGCATGGTGTGAGGACAGTGGATACGTAGTATACTGGCTCCTGAAGAGGGAATTTGTGTCTGTCCTGTTCTCGTTCGACGACGAGCACGGCGCTCAACTTTGGATCCGGAGTCTGAAGATCTTCCGGACATAACAGTTCGGGCTTCGGGATATCAACTGGCTTTTTAGGCTTGCCGTCCGATTCTATGTTCGGGGGACAAGGTGTGTCTTTATGCCGGTGGGTGTCCGGCTTTTAGAGATCGGAGATCCGAACATAGTTTGTCCTCAATATAGGGGAAGAGTTGTCTTGCTCCTCGACTACCGCTATCTGGTGGGTGCTCGGTGGAGTTTTAATTTCTCTCTGGTTGGGTTTAAGCCCAATCCGATCGTAGTCTGTAGCGACTCCCAAGGCGGCGATGCGATCTAGGAGTTCGTTTAAAGACGATAGCTCCGTCGGATCCATCCATTTGGAGTGTTCGGGATCAACGCGGAGGCGATTTTCGATGACTCGAGAGGTCATCATTGGCTTAAGGGCCGGACAGGCGGTCATGATGAAGCCACCCAGCTGGAGGGTTTGGCCTGGGGCCAGGGTTCCTCCAGAGGTGATATTTTCCTTGACGACAAGGCGAGCCATCAACCCCTTTAACGACGACACAGTGGAACTCTCAATGAAAGCACCAATGTCGGTGTCAAAACCGGCGGATCTCGGGTAGGGGATCCCGAACTGTGCGTCTAGGATCGATGGTAACAGGAGACGGGGGACACAATGTTTACCCAGGTTCGGGCCCTCTCTATGGAGGTAATACCATACTTCGTACTTGATCGATCTTGATGAATATGGGTGTTACAAGAGTTGATCTACCACGAGATCGTAATGGCTAAACCCCAAGAGTCTAGCCTGTATGACTATGGTTATGAGTCTCTCTCCTCCCTCGGACTAACTCCTCGATTTATATAGACATCGGGAGGATCTAGGGTTATACAAGGTCGGTTACAAAGAAAGGAATCTACATATTTGATCGCCCAGCTTGATTTCCACGCCAAGGAGAGTTCCATCCGGACACGGGTGCAGTCTTCGGTCTTCATATCTTCACAGCGCACCAGTTCGACCCATGGCTAACAGGCCAGACGCCCGAGAACCCCTTAGTCCAGGACTCCCTCACCCCCGATACTACTTATAGATTCACCAAAATAAGCAAAAAACACACAAAAACAGAATCTATCAAAAACAGAATAGTCTGTAGCAATCTGATTCATACATATACTTCTGTAACTCCAAAAATTCTGTGAAATTAGGAAGTCCTAAGAAATTTGTTTATTAATCTTCTGCAAAAAGAATCAACTGAAAAGAACATTCCTATGATTTATGAAAATTATTTTCATGCGCGCAAAAGTTTGTGTTTTTCAGCAAGATCAAATTAACTATCACCGTAGGTTATCCTAAAGGTATTAGTTGGAACAAACACTAATTAAAACACAAAACCACATCTAACCAGAGGCTAGATGAATTATTCATTACTAAACAAGAACAAAAAGCAAAGAACAAAAATAAAATTGGTTTGCCTCCCAACAAGCGCTATCGTTGAACGCCCCTAGCTAGGCATAAAAAGCAAGAATATATCTAGGTATTGCCATCTTTGTTATGCAATTCATAAGTGGCTCTCCAAATAGATTCATAGGGTAATTTAATTTTCTTTCTAGGAAAGTGTTCCATGCCTTTCCTTAATGGAAATTGGAATCTAATATTTCCTTCTTTCATGTCAATAATTGCACCAATCGTTCTAAGGAAAGGTCTACCAAGAATAATAGGACATGTAAGATTGCAATCTATATCAAGAATGTCGGGGAAACGACACCTATGGGATCACAAGAATCCCTACTACGGTTGGCGGGGCGTGGGGTTGAGAGAAGAGTGGATCTAACAGAGAGCACACTGTTCGTTTATCCAGGTTCGGGCCGCGAGGATGCGTAAAACTCTAGTCCTGCTTTGGTGGGTGTATTTCGGAGAGTTCTTGAGCTCTCGAACTAGCTGTGATCAGTGCGTGGTTCCAAAGAGCCGAATCCTTATCCAGTATGTCAGGGGCCTCCTTTTATAGTCAGAAGGGGCTGCCACAGTGGCACACAGGAGGTGGAAAGGCATACAGTCGCTTGAGCTTATCGCTCGTATTACAGGACAAGACACATTTAATGCGTAGCTTAGGTGTCCCCTTGCTTTATCGGGGACGGGGATGAGGCCCGTCCCGTCCGTTACCGCTCCTCCTCGTTTCGACACGCGTCTGGGCCAGCGATGCGTGTGGTGCCATGTAGGCAGGCAGGCAGCTGAGGTGGTGCGGTGGTGGAGCCTTCACGAAGATCTGCATGCCGCCACGCAGGCGCTCGATGAGTTGGCTTGGGAGCTGCATGTTGCCACGCAGGTGCCCGCCCAGCTGGTTGGGCTGGCAGCTGCATGTGAATGGCGGTGGAATCTTGGTTGGTGTGGGCCTTGTCGGGTGGCCCGGCAAGGGTCTTGCCGTGTGGCCCGGCAAGGGTCTTGCCGTGGCGCGCTATCGTCCCCGGCAAGGACCTTGTCGGGGGTCTGGTGGCCTTCCTCGGCAAGGATCTTGCCGAGGATCGTCGTCTTTTAATCCTCATCTGATCTTGAATATGTCTTCACAAAGATCTGCATGCCACCATAGAGGTGGCTCCCCGAGCCCTGGCCCCACGTGTGTGATGGCGTTGGGGACCGTGGACTCAAGGGTGGCTCGCTCTGTTGGTGTGGGGCGAGCTGCCTCGGCAAGGGTCTTGCCAGGGCCGCTGAGGCTGCCCGGCAAGGGTCTTGCCGGGGGAGCCTGCTTCGTCCCTCTGCTCCTTGTGGTTTTGGCCTTGGTGTTGCTCTGACTATCTTGGGCTCCGATCTTACCTTGGCTCACCTCCCTTGCTCTGCTTGGTGTGACCGTAGGCGCGGCTCTGACTGCCCGTGCACAGGTATAGGGGTACAAAAATGCACCCCTCTTTTTGTACACCGACAGGAGCCCCTGGGCCTGGGCCACACATAAGCGTGACGCGTTGTTGGGCTAGGCCCAGAACGGTGCGCGGGCAGGCGGGGCGGTTTTTACCGCGGTAATACTTTTCGCGCGCTGCGCTTCCCACGACCCGCGCGCGCGGCGCGGCGTGGAGGGGTGTGCGTGACGTGGGCGGCATGCGTGGGGCGGTTTGCACATGCATGCGTCATATCATAGTAAAGAGGCGGCTCGCGCCTTCCCCATAAAAAGAGGGAGGCGTGGAGGCGCGGCTCATTTACTGAACGGGGCTGGGTCGCGGTCTTCAAGACGTCCACTCCCCACAATCACGGGGTGGGGAGATGTTGCTTCACCCGTCCCCTCAGTTCTGCACGTCCGCCACGCGTCCTTCATGCGCCTGGGGTGGCAAGGGGTGGAGGCGGGAAACCGGGCCGTCGCTGGTTGGGGCAGCGGGTCGGTCCTGATTCCCTGCGCCTCCGGTGGCTGGATTGGCCGAGCGGGGCGGTCGAGCCTCGACCCCGTCCCGTTATAAAGAGGGGGAAGGGGCGATGGCGTCCCGCATTCTTCTGTCATCCTTCTCCTCTTGCTTCTGCTTCTTCCTTTCACTCGCCATGGAGAAAGGGAACCCGGGTCCCTCGACTGTGGCGGCGAGGGTCACCGCTCGACAGCGCGTCCCTCCTCCTCCTGAGCCCGCGGTGGCGGAGCCGGCTGCGAGGGGAAGGGGAGGGGACGAGTTGGTGGGCGAGGCCGTGGTAGAGGTCGCAGTGCTCGGGGAAGAGGAGGTCGGGGCGGCGCGCCAGCTTTGCCCCCGCCAATGATGCTTTTCCCGATGGAAGGCCATGTCGGAGACCAGCCCCGCGAGTTCTTCATCAGGCAGCGCCGGCTTCCGCGTCGCCGTCTTCGTCTTCCCGCTCCGTTTGCTCGAGAGATGGAGAGTGACCCGCCCCAATCCCTCAGATTGCATATGAGGGGCTGTGGGAATGGGGGCACGCGGGTCGACGTCGACTTCCAAGCCCCTCGGGTCATGTACCTCCACCGCGGTTGGAAGACGTTCGCTCGCATCCACAGCCTGACGGCGGGGCTCGTCCTCTACTTCAAATTAATGGAGGACGGCCTGCTCTCCGTCAAGGTCTTCGGAGACTTCGGGACTCGCCTGAAGTGCTATGTGGAGAGCTCCTCCGATGGAGATTCTGACGATGAAGATTCCTCCTCGAGCGAGAGTGACGAGGAGGACAGCGACAGCCACGATGAGGGTAGTAGGCGGCAGGATGACGGGTCTGACTAGGTGTCGGTCCCGCCGTCCCGAGGTGGCGTCGGCAGCAGTAGCATCTGCACCCAGCCCCTTGAACTTCTCAGGTCGCCTCCTTGGGCGGCTGGCGTAGGAGGCTCGGGGAAGGCGAAGAAGGCGGATGGCGGGCCGTCAACTCGGAGTACGCGGGCACCGACGTCTTCGTCGCGTATTGCCGGTCCTGCCGCCTCGTCTTCCAGCTCTTCCCGCGTCATCATCATCACCAGCCTCTCGTCGGGGTGGCCATCGGGATGTTCTCCTGGTGCCTGCTGTTGCTCATACCTCGCCTAGGCGCTCTTTTTTCCCTTTCGCCATCTTGCTCTGCCTCTTGAGGAGAGGGACAAGAAAGGGATTACGGGCACCTTATCTCTTTTTAGTTTATAAGCCTTTGGGCTTTAGAAGAACTTAAAGCTTGTAATCCCCTTGCTCATGTTTTTCGTTCTGTATGAACTGTACCTGTATGGGATGTTTTAATGAAAAGGGGTGTTTGCCGGGTCCTTTGTGCGTGAGCGAGGCCCATGCCAAGGAACGAGTGCTTGTTATTTTTAAGATAAACATTGTCGCCCGGCAATAGGCCTTGCCGTCCCTCTCACTTCGGTCGACCATTCTCATGCTTTCGGCGGAGACAGGGGCGAAGTAGAGTTAGGCCCCTCGTTCGTTACCCTCCTACCGCGGCTACGACCAAATTCTGGCCTAGGGGTTTATCCCCGGGCACAGGAAAGAGGGGAGCACGGTATTCTGGAAATAAACGAGGTTTCATACGTCCCAATCCATACAGAAATACACGGCAGGAGATGAATGACTTATCTAGGTTGGCAGCCCCCGGAAACCTTGGCTTGCCGGGGCCGGATCTTTGTGTCTTCAGCCCCAGGCAACTTTGGCTTGCCGGGGTCGGAGCGCCGATCCGTTTCTTTTCTTCCGAGTGGCTTAGTAGAAGTGTCCACATGCCCTGCAAATCAAAGAGGACTGAAAGACGCATACTCGACCTCTAGACCAGGGGTTAGTTGCCGCTAAGCACTATCAACCCTAACCGAGGAGGAGACTCAACCTAGCATGCATGCTATAACTTAGGGCGCCAGCACTTCATTTATTTATGCTCAGGGTCTGCGCCTGGCTTTGTACAAAGGGTTACATGCCTTGCCGGCAAGGCTTGTACAAAAGGTGGCTTGCCGGGGGGCCCGACAAGCCGCACGTTATGGGTAAAACTTGCGAAGATGCTCGATGTTCCAGGAATTGCTCACCGGAACAGCATCTTCGGTCTCCAGGCGGACTGCGCCGGGCCTGGTGACTCGTATTACCCGATAAGGGCCTTCCCACTTTGGCGTCAACTTGTTGGTATTCTTGGCCGATTGAACGCGCCAAAGAACAAGGTCGCCTTCCTCAAAGCTTCGGGCATGAACCTTGCGGCTATGGTAGCGGCGCAAGGCTTGCTGGTAGCGCGCTGCTCTCACAGCTGCCCGAAGACGATCTTCCTCAAGGAGCGTCGCGTCATCTTGCCGCAATTGCTCTTGCTCAAGCTCGTCGTAAGCGAGCACTGGAGGTGACCCGTATATGAGTTCCGTGGGGAGAACTGCTTCTGCCCCGTATACCAGGGCAAAGGGTGTCTGGTCGGTGGCTCGATTTGGCGTCGTCCTGATCGACCAAAGGACTGTTGGCAACTCATCAATCCAACGCCTTCCACTCTTGTGCAGCCTGTCAAAGGTCTTCGTTCTTAGGCCTCGCAGCACTTCAGCATTTGCCCTCTCAGCTTGGCCATTGCTTCGTGGGTGAGCAACGGAAGCGAAACTGACTCTGCTGCCGAGGTCTTGGATGTATTGCATGAAGGTGCGGCTTGTGAACTGCGTGCCGTTGTCGGTGATGACTCTGTTGGGTACACCAAAACGGCATACTAGTCCCTTGAAGAACTTGACGGCTGACTTGGCTGTCACCTTCCTCACCGCCTCCACTTCTGACCACTTTGTGAACTTGTCGATTGCAACGTACAAGTACTCAAAGCCCCCGACAGCGCGGGGAAAGGGGCCCAGTATGTCGAGCCCCCAGACCAAAAATGGCCAGGAGAGAGGAATGGTTTGAAGGGCTTGAGCTGGTTGATGAAGCTTCTTTGAATGAAACTGACACGCTTTACACTTGGTTACTAGTGTCGTCGCAACCTGGAGGGCAGTGGGCCAGAAGAAACCTTGCCGGAACGCTTTGCCGGCAAGGGCTCTTGACCCTATGTGGGATCCACATATGCCTCTATGTATCTCTGCCAACAGCCACAGTCCTTCCTCCCGGGGGATACACTTCAATTTCACACCGTTCGGTCTTTTTCTGTATAGGACGTCATCGACGAACTGATACATAGATGACCAACGGGCTACTTTCTCCGCTTCTTGCTGCTCCTCAGGAAGTTCCCTTGTTTGGAGGAATCGGACAGTATGCTACGCCCATGTCAGAGCCTGAGGCTCGACAGCGAGGACTAAAGGCATTTCTTCCGCCATAGGAGCGGTCGTCTCTACGGCAAGAGCTTGACGCCCTGCCAGAGCCGGTCGTCCTATGGACGGCTCAGCGTCCCCGGCAACATCTTTGCCGGCGGCTCCGGGGAGCTCGGCGGGAAAGTACTTGCCGGGCCCTGATTTCCTTCTCTTGTTCTGCTCTGTTGATGGTTCAACGGATGGCTGAGTCAGCCGAAGCACAAAGGTACCTGGTTCCACAGGCAGCTTGAGGGCAGCGCATTTTGACAAGTAGTCGGTGATGTCGTTATCCGCTCGGGGAACGTGCTCCGCCTGTATACCGTCAAGACGCTCTTCCAGCTTTCTCACTTCATCTATGTAGGCCTTCATCAACGGACTCTGGTAATCCTTGTTGACTTGTTTGACGACAAGCTGCGAGTCGCCCCCGACGATGAGTTTCTTGATCCCGAGGTCTGCCGCGATCCTGAGACCGACGAGCAATCCCTCGTATTCGGCAGTATTGTTCATCGACGTCTCCCTAGGGAAGTGCATTTGGACCACGTACTTGAGGTGCTCTCCGGTGGGCGCGACAAGCAGTACGCCAGCCCCGGCGCCTTGTAGCGAGAAGGCCCCATCAAAGTACATGATCCAATCGCAACTTGCCTCCTTGCCGGGAAGAGCAGTCTCCTGAACTTCTTCATCAGGCGTCGCGGTCCATTCTGCGATGAACTCCGCCAAGACTCTACTTTGAATCGTCGAAGTACTCTCAAACTTGAGGCCAAAGCTAGACAGCTCCAGTGCCCACTCCACAATCCTTCCAGTTGCGTCTGGATTATGCAGTATCCGTTGCAAAGGGAGGCGGGTGACGACAGTGATCTCGTGTGCTTGGAAGTAATGACGCAGCTTCCTCGAGGCCATGAGGAGGCCGAAGAGCAGTTTCTGCACACCGGAGTACCTTGATCTAGCTCCCTGCAAGAGGGAGCTAACAAAGTAGACTGGGTGCTGCATCATCTTCTTCTTCGGCAACACTTCGACTGGCTGTGTCGTTTCTGCACCAATGGCATCAGGCTCCGTTGCCGCTATCACTTCGGCGTCAACCTCTCTCCGCGCTACTAGTGCGACACTGACCACTTGGTTTGTTGCCGCTAAGTATAGCAGCAACGGTTCTTGTGGTTTAGGTGCGACTAGTATTGGCGTGGAGGAGAGGTATTTCTTCAAATCTTGCAGCGCTGCTTCAGCCTTTGGAGTCCACTCCATTGGGCCCGCCTTTCTCAAAATCTTGAAAAAGGGGAGGGCGCGCTCGGCGGACTTGGAGATGAATCTGCTCATGGCGGCAATGCAACCAGCAAGCCGACGCACATCCTGGACCCGCCTGGGCGCCTCAATCTGCTCGATCGCCTTGATCTTGTCCGGGTTTGCCTCGATCCCACGCTGTGACACAAAGAACCCGAGAAGCTTGCCGGACGGGATGCCAAAGACGCACTTCTCAGGGTTCAACTTGAGGTTGATCTTGCGCAGGTTTGCAAATGTCTCTTCCAAATCTGGTATGAGGGTCGTCCTGACCTTGGTTTTGACCACTATGTCATCCATATAAGCCTCCATATTTCTATGGAGCTGGGGTTCAAAACCAATTTGGACTGCCCTTGCAAACATCGAGCCAGCACTCTTCAACCTGAAAGGCATCCGTATAAAGCAATACGTGCCACATGGGGTGATGAATGCTGTCTTCTCTTCGTCTTCTCTTGTCATGAAAATCTGGTGGTAGCCGGAGTAGGCGTCGAGGAATGATAGCAAATCACACCCAGCCATGGAGTCAACAATTTGGTCGATGCGTGGCAATGGGAAGGGGTCCTTGGGACAAGCCTTATTGATATCTGTGTAATCAATACACAGTCTCCACTTCCCATTTGCCTTGCGTACTACCACTGGATTGGCCAGCCACGTTGGATGGAGCACTCCTCTCACCAAACCCGCCGCTCCCAGTTTCCAGATCTCCTCCATGATGAACTCTTGTCGTTCCAATGCCTGCTTCCTGACCTTCTGCTTGACGGGTCGCGCATGGGGGCAAACAACAAGGTGGTGCTCAATCACCTCCTTGGGAATGCCGGGGATGTCGGATGCTTGCCATGCAAACACGTCGACCTTCGCCCGCAGGAAGGCGACGAGGGCGTCTTCCTATTTGCTGTCGAGGGTGGAGCTTATAGTGAAAGCCCCTCCCGTGCCATCCTCCTTGACGGATACCTTCTTGGTCTTCGGCGGCGTGGCCCTGGATTTCTTGCTCTTGCCGGTGGAGCTCTCTGGCACGTCCTCGACGGGAGCACTACACTCCGAAGAGGTGCGCTTGCCGGAGTGGGTGCCTTCGAGGCCGCCGCATCGCCTTCAGGCGGTGCGATGACGCCCTTGGAGGGCCCCGCGCCGCCTGCGGAGGGCCTGTCTCCATCTTTGGATTTGGCGACGTGCGGCTCGTTGCCAGGCACATGAGCGTCGTCGCCTTCCAAGCTCCGGCTGCTAGGGCGGCGTTGGTGCTCGCGGGCCGCGCCCCGGGTCCTGTCCGCGACTGGCCCGCTGCTCGCCCGCGTCGGAATAGGCCATTCGGCTCCTGATGAGCCGATCGCCGTGGTCGTCCTCTTCTTGGGAGCCATGGCGATGAAGAAACGTTGAACTAGCTGCTAAAGTTGATTCTCACAACTGCGCCCCCTACCTAGCGCGCCAAAGATGTCGGGGAAACGACACCTATGGGATCAAAAGAATTCCTACTACGGTTGGTGGGGCGCAGGGTTGAGAGAAGAGCGGATCTAATAGAGAGCACACAGTTCGTTCATCCAGGTTCGGGCCGCGAGGATGCGTAAAACCCTAGTCCTGCTTTGGTGGGTGTATTTCGGAGAGTTCTTGAGCTCTCGAACTAGCTGTGATCAGTGCGTGGTTCCAAAGAGCCGAATCCTTCTCCAGTATGCCAGGGGCCTCCTTTTATAGTCAGAAGGGGCTGCCACAGTGGCACACAGGAGGTGGAAAGGCGTACAGTCGCTTGAGCTTATCGCTCGTATTACAGGACAAGACACATTTAATGCGTAGCTTAGGTGTCCCCTTGCTTTATCGGGGACGGGGATGAGGCCCGTCCCGTCCGTCGCCGCTCCTCCTCGCCTCGACACGCGTCTTGGCCAGCGATGCGTGCGGTGCCATGTAGGCAGGCAGGCAGCTGAGGTGGTGCGGTGGTGGAGCCTTCACGAAGATCTGCATGCCGCCACGCAGGCGCTCGATGAGTTGGCTTGGGAGCTGCATGTTGCCACGCAGGTGCCCGCCCAGCTGGTTGGGCTGGCAGCTGGATGTGAACGGCAGTGGAAGCTTGGTTGGTGTGGGCCTTGTCGGGTGGTCCGGCAAGGGTCTTGCCGTGTGGCCCAGCAAGGGTCTTGCCGTGTGGCCCGGCAAGGGTCTTGCCGTGGCGCACTGTCGTCCCCGGCAAGGACCTTGCCGGGGGTCTGGTGGCCTTCCTCGGCAAGGATCTTGCCGAGGATCGTCGTCTTCTAATCCTCATCTGATCTTGAATATGTCTTCACAAAGATCTGCATGCCACCACAGAGGTGCCTCCCCGAGCCCTGGCCCCACGTGTGTGATGGCGTTGGGGACCGTGGACTCAAGGGTGGCTCGCTTTGTTGGTGTGGGGCGAGCTGTCCCGGCAAGGGTCTTGCCAGGGCCGCTGAGGCTGCCCCGGCAAGGGTCTTGCCGGGGGAGCCTTCTTCGTCCCTCTGCTCCTTGTGGTTTTGGCGTTGGTGTTGCTCTCACTATCTTGGGCTCCGGTCTTACCTTGGCTCACCTCCCTTGCTCTGCTTGGTGTGACCGTAGGCGCGGCTCTGACTGCCCGTGCACAGGTATAGGGGTACAAAAATGCACCCCTCTTTTTGTACACCGACAAAGAACGATGAAATCTATGGGCACATAATTTCTATTTGCAATAATAAGAACATCATTAATCCTTCCCATAGGTTTCTTAATGGTGGAATCTGCAAGGTGCAAATTTAAAGAACAATCATCAAATTCACAGAAACCTAACATATCACACAAAGTTTTTGGAATCGTGGAAACACTAGCACCCAAATCACACAAAGCATAGCATTCATAATCGTTAATCTTAATTTTGATAGTAGGTTCCCACTCATCATAAATTTTTCTAGGAATAGAAACTTCTAGTTCAATCTTTTCTTCATAAGATTGCATTAAGGCATCAACGATATGTTTAGTGAAAGCTTTATTTTGATCATAGGCATGAGGAGAATTTAGCACGGATTGCAACAAGGAAATACAATCTATCAAAGCGCAATTATCATAATTAAATTCCTTGAAATCCAAAATAGTGGGTTCATTGCTATGTAAAGTTTTGACCTCTTCAATCCGACTTTTATTAATTTTAGCATCAATCTAAAAACTCCGAATCATTGGGACGCCTTTCAACTAAAGTTGACTCATCTCCATTCACATATTTATCAAGATTCATATTGGAAAACAAAGATTTAATAGGAGTCACATCAATCACTTTTAGATCTTCATCATTATTATCATGAAAACTAGAAGAACACGCTTTCACAAAGCAATCTTTTTTAGCATGCATTCTAGCGGTTCTTTCTTTGCACTCATCAATGGAAATTCTCATGGCTTTGAGAGACTCATTTATATCATGCTTAGGTGGGATAGATCTAAGTTTCAAAGAATCAACATCAAGAGAAATTCTATCCACGTTCCTAGCCAACTCATCAATCTTAAGCAATTTTTCTTCAACCAAAGCATTGAAATTCTTTTGCAAACTCATAAATTCTTTAACACTAATCTCAAAATCAGAGAGCATCTTATTAAAATTGCCATAAGAGTTGTTGTAGAAATTACCATAATTATTAGAGGAATTATTAGAAACGGCCTAGAATTAAAGTTTCCTCTGTATGCGCTGTTACCAAAATTGTTCCTACGAACAAAATTCACATCCATAGATTCATTATTATTCTCAATCAAAGTGGACAAAGGCATATCATTAGGATAAGAATAAACACTCTTATTAGCAAACAATTTCATAAGTCCATCCATCTTTCCACTCAAAACATTAATCTCCTCAATCGCATGAACTTTTTTACTAGTGGATCTTTCGGGTGCCATTGAGAATAATTAACCATAATATTATCTAGGAGTTTAGTAGCTTCTCCTAAAGTGATTTCCATAAAAGTGCCTCCCGCGGCTGAATCTAAAAGATTTCTAGAAGCAAAATTCAATCCGACATAAATTTTTTGTATGATCATCCATAAATTCAAACCATGTGTAGGGCAATTACGTATCATTAATTTCATTCTCTCCCAAGCTTGTGCAACATGTTCATGATCAAGTTGCTTAAAATTCATAATGTCGTTTCTAAGAGAGATGATCTTAGCGGGAGGAAAATACTTAGAGATAAAAGCATCTTTGCACTTATTCCATGAATCAATACTATTTTTAGGCAAAGAAGAGAACCAAGTTTTAGCACGATCTCTAAGCGAAAACGGAAATAGCTTCAATTTAACAATATCATTATCAACATCTTTCTTCTTTTGCATATCACATAAATCAACGAAGTTGTTTAGATGGGTTGCATCATCTTCACTAGGAAGGCCAGAAAATTGATCTTTCATAACAAGATTCAACAAAGCAGTATTAATTTCACAAGATTCAGCATTAGTAGTAGGAGCAATCGGAGTGCTAATAAAATCATTGTTGTTGGTATTGGAAAAGTCACATAATTTAGTATTATCTTGAGCCATCGTGACAAAAAATCAATCCAACACACAAGCACACAAGAAGCAAGCGAAAAGAGATGAACAGAAGAGAGGCGAAGAAAAGGCAAAGGTTTTCGAAAATCGTTTTAGAAGTGGAGGAGAGGAAAACGAGAGGGGAATGGCAAATAATGTAATGCGAGGGAGAAGAGTTTGTGATGGGTACTTGGTATGTCTTGACTTGAGTGTAGATCTCCTCGGCAATGGCGCCAGAAATCCTTCTTGCTACCTCTTGAGCATGCGTTGGTTTTCCCTTGAAGAGGAAAGGGTGATGCAGCAAAGTAGCATAAGTATTTACCTTATTTTTTGAGAACCAAGGTATGAATCCAGTAGGAGATAACACGCAAGTCACCTAGTACCTGCACAAACAATCAAGAACCTTGCAACCAACGCAATAAAGGGGTTGTCAGTCCCTTCACGGCCACTCGCAAAAGTGAGATCTGATAAAGATAATAAGATATTTTTTTGGTATTTTTGTTGTATAGATTGGAAAATAAAGATTGCAAAATAACAAACGAGATGCAATGTAAATAAAAGAGATGTAATATAATAGGAAAGAGACCCGGGGGCCATAGGTTTCACTAGTGGCTTCTCTCAAGATAGCATATATTACGGTGGGTGAACAAATTACTGCCGAGCAATTGATAGAAAAGCGCATAATTATGAGAATATCTAGGCAATGATCATGAATATAGGCATCACGTCCGTGTCAAGTAGACCGAAACGATTCTGCATCTACTACTATTACTCCACACATTGACCGCTATCCAGCATGCATCTAGAGTATTATGTTCATAATAATAGAGTAACGCATTAAGCAAGATGACATGATGTAGAGGGATAAACTCAAGCAATATGATATAAACCCCATCTTTTTATCCTTGATGGCAACAATACAATACGTGCCTTGCTGCCCCTACTGTCACTGGGAAAGGACACCGCAAGATTGAACCCAAAGCTAAGCACTTCTCCCATTGCAAGAAAGATCAATCTAGTAGGCCAAACTAAACCGATAATTCGAAGAGACTTGCAAAGATATCAAATCATGCATATAAGAATTCAGAGAAGAACCAAATATTATTCATAGATAAACTTGGTCATAAATCCACAATTCATCGGATCTCGGCAAACACACCGCAAAAGAATATTACATCGAATAGATCTCCAAGAACGTCCAGGAGAACTTTGTATTGAGAATCAAAGAGAGAGAAGAAGCCATCTAGCTAATAACTATGGACTCGAAGGTCTGTGGTAAACTACTCACACATCATCGGAGAGGCTATGGAGTTGATGTAGAAGCCCTCCGTGATCGATTCCCCCTCCGATGGAGCGCCGGAAAAGTCCCCAAGATGGGATCTCATGGGTACAGAAAGTTGCGGTGGTGGAAAAGTGGTTTCGTGGCTCCCCTTGATGTTTCTAGGGTATAAGAGTATATATAGGCGAAAGAAATAGGTCGGTGGAGCTCCGTGGGGCCCACGAGGGTGGGGGGCGCGCCTACCCCCTGGGCGCACCCCTCCTGCCTTGTGGCCACCTCGCGGAGTTCCAGACTTCAACTCCAACTCTTTTGGATTGCGTTTGTTCCAAGAAAGATCTTCACGAAGGTTTCGTTCCGTTTGGATTCCGTTTGGTATTCCTTTTCTGCAAAACACTGAAATAGGCAAAAAACAGGAATTGGCACTGGGCCTTCGGTTAATAGGTTAGTCCCAAAAATGATATAAAAGAGCATATTAAAGCCCAGTAAACATCCAAAACAAATAATATAATAGCATGGAACAATAAAAAAATTATAGATACGTTGGAGACGTATCAACGGACCCTAGGCCTCAATTTCAAGCATTGCAATACCGTTTTTGCTTCGTTTTATCAATTGCTACCTTACTGTTTTTATTTATTCAGATTATAAAAATATATTTCTACCATCAATATTACACTTTAATCACCATCTCTTCGCCGAACTAGTGCACCTATACATTTTCCATTGTATTGGGTGGGTTGGGGACACAAGAGATTTCTTATATTTGGTTGCAGGGTTGTTTGAGAGAGACCACCTTCATCCTACGCCTCCCATGGATTGATAAACCTTAGGTCATCCACTTGAGGGAAAATTGCTACTATCCTACAAAACTCTGCGCTTGGAGGCCCAACACTTGCTCAAGTGTAACTTGGCTAAGAGAATCATTAGTGGAATCAAGAGAACTACTAGAAGCAACAATATTGGATATAACATTGTTATTGTTACTACTAGAAGAAGAATCTTTCTTGTTCTTGTTGCTAGATTTTACTTGAGGCATATAAGTAGACAAGAGTAAATGCTTGGCAATAAAAGAAGAACTCTTCTTTCGAAGATCATCATTGATAGCTTTTAAGAACTCATGCTCTTGCACTAAATTTAGCTTCTCGAAGCGTAGCTTCTCATGAGTCTTTAGGAGCTCTCTATGATCCTCTAGAGCTGTTTCATGAGCTAATTTAAGAGTATTTAATTCTTTAGTTAGATGCTCAATCTCCTTCTTATCATTGTCATTCGTTTCATTTTGATTAGCATGATTAATAGCAATTTCATCATAGTTTTCATCACTAGTGTTGTCAACAAGTAAATCATCATCACCTAGCAAATCATCTTCATCACTATTGAAATCAAAGTACTTAGGGTGTGACACCTTAGGACCTTTAGCCATGAAGCATCTTCCAATTCCTTCATTTGGTGAGCAAATATGTCGTAGGAGTTGGATGACACAAGTGCAAGACCGGCAACACCTTTATCTTGAGTATATTCGGAGTCGGAGTGGTAACTTCTCTCGGAGTAGTTGTCGGAGTCGGAGTCGGAGCCGGATACCCATTCACCAACGTGAGCTTGATGTCTTCGTCTTGTGTAGCTCTTTGATGAGTTGTACTTCCTTTTCGAATCCTTGCTTCTACGAGAGGGTCTTCGTTCATAATGATCATATCTACTCCTTCTCTCTCTTGGTGGTGATTCATCTCTTTTACTTCTCCTCTTAGGTGAATCTTCTATTTTCTTGTAGGGAGCCGTACACTCATTGGAGTAGTGTCCGGGTCTTCCACAATTGTAGCAATTGCGATCATGACTAGAAGATCTTTTGTCATTGTAGGACCTTGACTTGGAACTTCTTTCTTTGGTTCTATTCTTGTAGAATTTGTTGAAGTTCTTCACCATTAAGCTCAATTCTTCATTGAAGAGTTGTTTCTCAGTTGATGTTGTAGGAGCATCACATGAAGCTTTGTAAGCACCACTTGACTTGTTGTGGAGCTCTTCCTTATCCTTGAGTGACATCTCATGAGCAACAATTCTACTGATGACTTCTGTTGGCTTGAGATCTTTGTAATTGGGCATCATTTGGATCAATATGCACACGGTGTCATATTTTCCATCCAAGGCTCTTAGGATCTTCTTGATGATGAATTTGTCGGTCATCTCTTCACTTCCTAAGCCGGGAATCTCATTTGTGATGAGAGCAAGCCTAGAGTACATCTCAGCGACTCCTTCACCATCCTTCATTTTGAACTTGTCAAGTTGACTTTGAAGCACATCCAACTTGGATTCCTTGACGGGCTCGGTACCTTCGTGCATATCAAACAAAGTATCCCAAATTTCCTTTGCGTTCTCAAGGCGGCTGATTTGATTGAATTCTTCGGGGCACAATCCATTGAAGAGAATGTTGCAAGCTTGAGCATTGTATTGCAACATCCTCAATTCTTCCGCAGACGCTTTACGATCCGGTTCTCTTCCATCCTCAAAGTATTCACCTTGCAAGCCAATAAGCACAATAGCCCAAAAGGCGGGGTTATGACCAAGAATATGCATTTTCATCTTATGCTTCGAACTAGCAAAATTAGTACCATCAAAGTAAGTACCTCTACGGTGATAATTTCCCTCGCTAGACGCCATACTCTCCTAGATTGTGAAACCAAGGCTATGAACACCAAAGCTATGGAAATCAAGGCAAATGGAGACCAAAGCTTTGATACCACTTGTAGGATCGAAAGTAGGTCTAGAGGGGGGGGGTGATTAGACTACTTGACCAAATAAAAATCTAACCTTTTCCCAATTTTAGTTGAGGGCAAATTTTATCAATTTAGCACCAGTCAAGCAATCAACCTACACATGCAATTCTAAGAGTGTAGCAGCAGAAAGTAAAACATTGCATATGAAGGTAAAGGGAAGGGTTTGGAGAAGGCAAACACAATGTAGACATAGAGATTTTTGGCGTGGTTCCGATAGGTGGTGCTATCATACATCCACGTTGATGGAGACTTCAACCCACGAAGGGTAATGGTTCCGCGAGTCCACGGAGGGCTCCACCCACGAAGGGTCCACGAAGAAGCAACGTTGTCTATCCCACCATGGCCATCGCCCACGAAGGACTTGCCTCACTCGGGTAGATCTTCACGAAGTAGGCGATCTCCTTGCCCTTACAAACTTCTTGGTTCAACTCCACAATCTTGTTGGAGGCTTCCAAGTGACACCTAACCAATCTAGGAGACACCACTCTCCAAAAGGTAATAAATGGTGTGTTGATGATGAACTCCTTGCTCTTGTGCTTCAAATTATAGTCTCCCCAACACTCAACTCTGTCACACAGATTTGGCTATGGTGGAAAGAAGATTTGAGTGGAAAGGAACTTGAGGAAGACTAGAGATCATGATTCTTGTTGTAGGATTGGAATATCTTGGTCTCAACACATGAGTAGGTGGTTCTCTCTCAGAAAATGAATAGTGGAAGTGTAGGCACGTTCTGATGGCTCTCTCACAAATGGAGATGGGGTGGAGGGGTATATATAGCCTCCACACAAAATCCAACCGTTACACACATTTGACCCAACTCGGTCAGACCGAATAGGAGAACTCGGTGAGACCGATTCAGTTCAAAATGTGAGCGTTAGAAATCTTGGTGGGACCGACTGGAACAACTCGGTGGGACCGATGTGCTAGGGCTAGGGCAAAACCTCATCTCGGTGGCGCTGATTGCTTGAACTCGGTGAGACCGATTTCAGCAAAGAGCAAACAGAGAGTTGGTCAAGCAAACTCGGTGAGACCGATCACTCATTTTGGTGAGACCAAAATGTTACAAAAGGCAACAGAGAGTTTGCAGGGCCATCTCGGTGAGACCGAGATCCATATCGGTGTAACCAAATTGCTAGGGTTTCTGGCAGTGGCTATGTAAACTGAAGTCGGTGGCGCCGGATGGATCATTTCGGCGGGGCCGAGTTTGACTTTGAGTTTCGGACATATTTGGAAGAGAAAGTGGATGAGGGTTTTGGAGCAATATCACTAAGTAGTTTGAGCAAGTAGACCATTAAGCAACACCTCATCCCCTTTTAATAGTATTGGCTTTCCTATGGACTCAATGTGATCTTGGATCACTAAAATATAAATGAAGAGTCTTGAGATTTTGCCAACATGTGTCCTAAGCATTTTGAGGGGTCCACATCTCTAGTCCATTCCATGCCAATCATTGAACTTTCTGAAATATTAAACTTGAATGGATATTAGTTCAATGAGCTATATGTTGTTATGGATTACCAAAACCACCTGGGGATTAGTTGCACTTTCAGTAAGGAGTCAGGTATAAACCTTAAGTTTGATTGTGTTAAATCTTTTATGGATACCGATGCTTTTTGTAAATTTAGCACTAAATATGGACTTGACTCTGAGATAGTAGCTTCTTTCTGTGAATCATTTGCTACTCATGTTGATCTCCCTAAGGAGAAGTGGTTTAAATATCATCCTCCCATTAAATTAAAAGTAGTAGAACCTATTAAAGCTGAAGAAGAAACTATTACTTATAATGTTGATCCTATTATTCCTACTGCTTACATTGAGAAACCACCCTTTCCTGTTAGGATAAAAGAACATGCTAAAGCTTCAGATGTGGATCGTAAGAGTTATACTAGAACACCTACACCCCCTGAAGAATTTAAAGTTGAACCTAGTATTGCTATGGTTAAAGATCTCTTGGTCGATAATATTGATGGGCATGTTATTTACTTGTGTGATGAAGCTTCTAGAATTGCTAAACCTGATGATAAAGATAAACATGGTCCTATTGTTGGCATGCCTGTTGTTTCTGTTAAGATAGGAGATCATTGTTATCATGGCTTATGTGATTTGGGTGCTAGTGCGAGTGCAATTCCCTTTACTTTATATCAAGAAATTATGAATGATATTGCACCTGCTGAAATAGAAGATATTGATGTTACTATTAAGCTTGCTAATAGAGATACTATATCACCAATTGGGATTGTTAGAGATGTTGAAGTCTTGTGTGGGAAAATAAAATACCCTGTTGATTTTCTTGTTCTTGATTCCCCACAAGATGATTTTTGTCCCATTATATTTGGTAGACCTTTCTTGAACACTGTCAATGCTAAGATAGATTGTCAGAAAGAAACTGTTAGTGTTAATTTAGGGGATGTGTCTCATGAGTTTAATTTCTCCAAATTTCGCAGACAACCCCAGGATAAATAATTGCCTAGTAAAGATGAAATTATTGGTCTTGATTCTATTGCTGTGCCTCCTACAGATCCTTTAGAACAATATTTGCTAGACCATGAAAATGATATGTTCATGAATGAAAGAAATGAAATAGATGAAATATTCTTTAAACAAATGCCTTTTTTGAAACACAATTTGCTTGTTGAGACTCTTGGAGATCCTCTACCACCCAAGAGTGATCCCGTGTTCAATCTTAACCAATTACCTGACACTTTGAAATATGCGTATCTTGATGAAAAGAAGATATATCACGTTATTATTAGTGCTAATCTTTAAGAGCATGAAGAAAAGAAATTATGGAAAACTCTGAAGAAGCACCGTGCCGCTATTGGATATACTCTGGATGATCTTAAGGGCATTAGTCCCACTCTATGTCAGCACAAAATTAATATGGAACCTATCGTGGATTTGTCACGGCAGATGTCCTAGTGTGAGGACTTAGTCGTGAGGCCAACGCATCTATGTGGTAGCTTGAGAGGGGTTGATTGGGATGAGAGACGCGAGGCGGATCAACACACAAGACAAGGGTTTAGACAGCTTCGGGCCCCGGGAAACATCATCCGGTAATAACCCTACATGCTGTTTGTGGCTAGGTCTCATTATCATCACCAGGGAGTCGCCGGTAAACCGGCTCTTTGTGTCTAGCCGTAGAGATTGTTTCTTCTTGCCTCTCCCTCTTGGGGTGCCCTGCCCCTCCTTATATAAGTTGAAGGGGCGGTTTACATGTGGAGTCCTATTAGGATGAGGACTAGTCTACCTTCTAATACAAACCGGATACAAGTCCTGGTCTTAACTCCTTGTAAGGTAAATATTCCTCATGCCTTTCCTCTTAAACCGGCCCACCATAGTATGAACCGACCTTCATGAACCGCCCGTTGGGCCACCGGGTCTTGTCGCTCCTCTGAACCGCCTGCCGGATTACCAATGAATCGTAAACCGCCAGGTCCAAACGGGTCGCCAGTGAATCGTCAAGTCTCAGCCGGGTCTGAAGTAAACCGCCAAGTCCGGCCGGGTTATACTTCCGGCCGGTTTACGCCACGGGGTATATCCCCGACATTAGTCCCCCATTTAATTTGGATTTATCCATGTTAAACTGATCCTGTAAAACAAATACAAGAACAAATTTGACAGATTATGCTCCGGGTTAAGAATTCTTGTAAACCGGCATCTGATCATCCTTAAGTCCTTGTCATTTCCTCCTTCTAGAAAATTCAGGTCAATAACTAGCTTCATACTCAAATTACTGACGTTGGTTTCTCATAGAAAAATATTGTGAAGAATAATCCACTTGAGTCGGCTTCCAAAACGCTGGCTTAAGAAATATTGGTCTTGAAATATTCATCTGATATTCAGCCGGTTTGAAGATGTAAAACTTGCCGGTTTAATATTACCAAAATTGCCGGTTTGTAAATATGGATGGCACCGAGTTATAATTGTTACCGACGCCTGGTCATAATTGTTGCAGACACCGGGTCAATCTAGTTTGCTCAGAACTAAGAATTTGAAGATTTTTCTCCCTTATATCCATATTACCTGTAGCCCCCAAGTCTTGAACAGAACAAAGTGATGGCTTAAGACTTGTTTCCATATAATTACTGCCACTTTGAAGAAATCCATGTTGTTCATCTCAGTCACTAGTAAAAACTGAATACTCCATATATGTAGCCCCCAAGTGCCGGGTTGTCATGCTTGCAGCAACCTGGGACTTTGTAATTGCCTGATGTTCAAAAAAATTCAACCAGTGTAGCCCCCAAGGGCCGGGTCATTATGCAATAATGAGCAGGGACATTATAAATATGATCATGTAGATTTGAACGGCAACATGTAGCTCCCAAGGGCTGGCTCAGTAAGATAATATTTAGCTGGGACTTTATATATACTTCATTGAAAAGAACATCATATAATGTAACCCCCATCATGGGGCTTGAACCCATGTCCACAAGGTTAAGAGCTTTGTGCTTTACCAACTGAGCAATGGACCTTTCAATATAATGGTTTTAAGACTTGTGTACCTTAAATTGTTGACAGGAGCAATTGGTAGCCCCCAAGGGCCGGCTCATTATGATGTGATGAGTCGGGTCTTCAATAAGGCCAATAAAAATGACTTTGCATTAGCCCCCAAGTGTCATGGTGCATGCTTGCAGCGACACGAGACTTGCATGTAATCTCAATTTGAATAATGTAGCCCCCAAGTGCCGGGTCGTAAGCCTGCAGCGACTCAGGACTATTCCTTCCATTGTAGAATAAATCATATCCTTTGATAAAATAATAGCCATTGCGCTAAAGCGACTTTGAAAACCTCAATAATACCGGTTATTAATAACCATAATAAAAATCCAGCCATGTTGGCTATTCAAGATAATATAATCCGGTATAAAAACCTTATTCATTCAATATCATAATGAAAATTCAGCCAAGTTTGGCTATTTGAATAATATAACCCAATAATTTATAAGCGCATGACTCCAATGGCGCAATCCAAATGTATACTGGCGACTTATAGTCCAAAGCCAGGCCGGGTTAACAAACACCGGATAATTTTTGATCATCTACTGGCGACTTATCGTCTTAAAGCCAGGCCGGTTTAATAAACACCGGACAATTTCTCATCATATACCGGCGACTTATAGTGGAAAGCCAGGCCGGTTTAATAAACACCGGATAATTTATCATCATACTGGCAACTTATAGTCGAAAGCCAGGCCGGGTTAATAAACGCCTGGTGATTTATAATCATGCTTTATTCAACCTGTTTCTGCATACAACAAGTTTAAAGTGTCCTGGTGGTTTACCGCCGGACGGGTCATAATGCCCAACATATAACCCGGGTTTATAACCAGGGCTGCACTTAAGAATAATCAAATATGAAATATATCATATCTGTGACATTGAATCACATCGTTGGTTTACCAACTTTTTGTAGTAAGGGTGATAATCCCAATCTTGAGTACTGATAACTCCTTCATATTGTGCCGGTTTATGATAAAACCGTACCGGGTTGTGATAAACACCGGTTTATCCATATTCAATTCTGGTGACTTATAGTCGAAACCAGACCGGGCTGGTAGTCTCCGGATTATAACTGATCATATACTGACAACTTGTAGTTGAAAGTCAAGCCGGGTTGATGACCACCGGTTTGAAAATATCACAAATCTGATCAAAAGAAAGAGAAACTTAGCAAAAGGCAAATAAAACCGTTGTAGTCGAGGCTTTTCACGGGCTGCCAGGCCCTAAATTCGACAGCAAAGAATCCCCAAGCAACATTGTGAGCTGTGCTCAGTGGGTGCCTATGTTTGAGCTGTTGTTTTACAACACTCTCTTTGGCCCTGGATTGATGTGGCTTTGAGCCGATCAAGAGGTGTGACTGTGGTTCGGATACGACCAAGCCCCCAAGTGATGCTGTGGCATTGCGCTGATCAAGAGGTGTAGCTATGGTTCCGGTACGACCAAGCCCCCAAGTGATGCTGTGGCATTGTGCCAATCAAGAGGTGTAGCTATGGTTCGGATACGACCAAGCCCCCAAGTGATGCTGTGGCATTGCTCCGATCAAGAGGTGTAGCTATGGTTCGGATACGACCAAGCCCCCAAGTGATGCTATGGCATTGCGCTGATCAAGAGGTGTAGCTATGGTTCGGATACGACCAAGCCCCCAAGTGATCAATAATATGATAAGCCAATAAGGCAGGATACCCATGTTTGAACTGCGCATCATGGCAGCAGGTCCTCTTCGGCAACCTTTAACTTTTTGCAAGAGATAAATTCTTCTTGAACCGGGATTTTAAACCGGATATTGAGAGCTTCAAAGCTTTGTGGGAGACATCTTTCTCTTGAACCGGATTTTAAACCGGAATCTTCATTTTCAGCCGGAAATTTTCTGATGGCATTTAAACTCGAACTTGCGAGAGATTAATTCTTTTTGAACCAGAAATTCTTAAACCGGTTTTGAGAGCTTCAGAGCTTTGTGGGAGAACAGACTTCCCTTGAACCGGATTGTAAACCGGATATTTGAGAGCTTCAGCGAGACTGACTTCCCTTTAGCCGGATTTTAAACCGGAATCCTTTTTGATGACCCGGAACTTCTTCATTGAGCCGGGTTTTTGTAACTGTCATATATTTTCTAAGCCGGAAATTTTCTGACGGCCTTTAAATTTTCATCCATATGGTAGTAGCCTCCGGGACCGGGTTATCTTTCCCTCCAACGTCCTGGGGTTCTTGACTTCACTGAAAACCGGCAACATTTGCTGAGTCATATTACTGTAGCCCCCGAGTCTCAAGGTGACTCGAGGAGTTGACTTGAGATTCTCCATATTTGACCGTGATATAAACCGGCATAACTCGTATATCATTGGTGTTGATAGCACGATGTGAATCCATAGAAGGTTGTGGTGACTGCGGCGGGTTATAAATGATCCCGTATGAGCCGTGCCAGCAACTCGGCCAATGGTTCCTTCCAACTGGCAATTTGAAGTTAAGGAAACTGTAGTGGCGGCGACTTGTGCGCCTTCCCATTGGACCATCCAGTGCAGATGGCGGCTTATAGTATATGATAATCTGCCTCCATTTTGTGGAAAGAAAAACCGGGCTACCCAAGCTGTGACTTGCTCAAACAGCTCATGTAGACAGGTGCGGCCCGGTATGTTGATGTAGACCAGGCCGCGAGAGATGGACAGCAAAGACGACCGCGGCTTTAGAGGCGGCACAGACAGGTGAGTCAGCCGCGGCGTTGTAGACCGGCGCGGTGGGAGAATCAGCCGCGTCGTTTTGATGTAGTGAACAATTGTCCTGCATCAACAATATTGCAGACCAAGGCAAAGATAATCTGCTTTTTGACAAAAAATAATATGTGCAAATAAAATTATTTTAGATGGATATCACCTGATCTGTCATGCCAGAAATTATCCATCGCGGAATTGATGATCACGACGGTGAAGTTGAAATCAATCATGGGCGGGTCGTCCGTGGGAGCAGACAGATGAGTCGACCGCAGCGTTTTAAACCGGCGCGAATGGGAGAGTTGGCCGCGATGTTGTAAGTCGGTGCGGTCGCGAGAGACGGCCATGTCGTTGTAAGCCGGTGCGGTCGGGCGAGGCGATCGTAGGCGTGGATGACGACTTAGTTGTGTATGTTGATAAAGCGGGAAGCGGCGATTTATTTACGTATCCGCCCAGCAGCACGATACGGGCAAGCGCTAGTACAAAAAGCATATTGGTGTACGCCCCTTTGCGACACCTTTGTAACAATTAAAGGTCTTGCGAAAAAATACCACAAACCAGAGTAATTGTTTTCAAACAATTTAATATGTACTGATAAGATACATAGAGAAGATAGCACCTGGTATTTTCACCGGGTGAACATGGACAACGTCTTGACTGCACCCTTAACCTCACGTGGAGTAGTAGTGGCCACGGCAGTTGCTCGCTGCTAGCGGTGGCTTACGCGTGGTGGTTCTGTGATGCACACGGTAGCGAGGCCAGATCGGGCAGAACCACTCGCGCTGGGGCAGCTCAGCACAGTCATAGGCGGTGGCTCGGAGCGAGGGTAATCGCAGAGTCCATGTCCTTCTCCAGGTCATCCTGTATAAAAAGGCCAGAAAAAGAAGATATTTTCTAAAAGAATTAACATGTACAGACACAAAAAATTAGTGTTGAGAACACCTGGTTTTTCGTCGGACGTAGCAATCGAAGCAAAATTCATCATGTAGGTTTCAATGGTCTTCATATCCACCCATGCATCCATCAAGCTCTGGAGGGCGTGCCCAAACAACATTTTTTTAAACGAGGCAAAAGACTTGCCATTTTCATTTTTTACGCCAATATACATCATTGCATTGGCCGTGACCAATCATGTTAACTTTGGCTGATTCCCGTATTAGACCTCCCGTGAGATGTACTAGTAGTGCTTTTCTTATTCTCCTTTCTTTCGGTCTTTGACTTCCGCAGATTGCCACTGCATGTGCGTGCAACAAGTCGTCAAGGCGGCTCGAGGTCAGTGAAGTGGCTCGGCGAAGCGGAAACTGTGAAGCAGGGCGCAGCAGCGACTAGAAGCAGGGCCTTGAGGCGCTTTGGCGGGTCAACCGACGTGCGGCAGGCGGAGCCGACGACCGGCACGACGGCGCGGAAAACGGTCAGGGCCGCAGGCACGGAGCAGGTGTGAGCCAAGCGCGGCGGAGTTGATGCTTAAGGGAGCAAGGCCACAATGGTTTATGGCGGCGACGGTGACCCAGCGCTGGATGAGCGCAAGGAGATGTTGCAGCAGTCATCCGTTGATTGATTCATAGCACAAGTATTTGGATCCTAGAGTAGTACTAATTTGACAGCCATTGATTTGCTTGTACGACAAATTAACTTGTAGCAGGCTTCGGTCTTCAGAAAATAGCAACCGTAGATTTCTGTCTTCTTGTGGAAAAGCATAGACGGCCGTGCCTAGACTGATGTGTCTCGGGGCTGTAGCTTCAGAGATGTGACAACGCTACTTTGTTCAGACCAGCTGGATGGATTTGAATGCATGTGTGCGGACGATGATTTGCGATTTGACAGCGATGGCGTGGCAAAAATTTGTGTCCACCTCGGCGGACTGCCCGTACAGGAAGCGATCTCCATCATGGCGTACGAGTTCAATCAACCACAACAAACTTGTTGGTATGGACGATTTTCGGTAGCGATTTAACGCCACAGCGAGAGGCACGCGCCCGGCAAGGAGAATTGGAAAGGCCAGGGCGGCTCAAAAAACTGGCGCGAGGTCGGCGCGGCTGCTTGGGGTGGCCGCAGTTCGACTAGGCGAGGGAGGTTCAGCGGGCGACTCGGGCTGCTCGGGCGGCTCAGCGGGCGACTCGGAGGCCACAGATCGAGACCTGCGGCCGACTCAAAAATGCAGACCGAGACGGAGACGAGACCTTCCGGTCGTAATCTTCCCCTGATGGATCCAAACGGAGTTGACAAAGGAAAAGACCGATTTTGTCTCAGATGGCGTGGCCGAATGCACTAGTACTCGAAATCCTTGGATGTGATGAAACCGTGCTTTTGCTTATATTTTCTGACTTGATCGCTCGACGGTGACTGGGCTTTACGCCTGTTGGCGACTTGCATCCATCCGACCCGGCGAATCCTTGTTGAGCCAAACAAAGATCCTCACCCTTCGAGATCTTCTCTGACGATCTTGTCAAACGAACAGATGAACACCATCAATAAAAAAATTCTAGTGAACTTAACATGGATGCAGATCTTTCCAAAACCCGGCTTTTCTTCCCTCGGAAAATTGCAAACTTCTCAAAACCCTAGGAAAGATCCCTCCAAGAACTCAACACCACCGTGCACGAGCCCCACGGTGGGCGCCAACTATCGTGGATTTGTCATGGCAGATGTCCTAGTGTGAGCACTTAGTCGTGAGGCCAACACATCTATGTGGTAGCTTGAGAGGGGTTGATTGGGATGAGAGACGCGAGGCGGATCAACACACAAGACAAGGGTTTAGACAGCTTCGGGCCCCGGGAAACATCATCCGATAATAACCCTACATGCTGTTTGTGGCTAGGTCTCATTATCATCACCAGGGAGTCGTCGGTAAATCGGCTCTTTGTGTCTAGCCGTAGAGATTGTTTCTTCTTGCCTCTCCCTCTTGGGGTGCCCTGCCCCTCCTTATATAAGTTGAAGGGGCGGTTTACATGTGGAGTCCTATTAGGATCAGGACTAGTCTACCTTCTAATACAAACCGGATACAAGTCCTGGTCTTAACTCCTTGTAAGGTAAATATTCCTCATGCCTTTCCTCTTAAACCGGCCCACCATAGTATGAACCGGCCTTCATGAACCGCCCGTTGGGCCACCGGGTCTTGTCGCTCCTCTGACCCGCCTGCCGGATTACCAATGAATCGTAAACCGCCAGGTCCAAACGGGTTGCCAGTGAATCGTCAAGTCTCAGCCGGGTCTGAAGTAAACCGCCAAGTCCGGCCGGGTTATACTTCCGGCCGGTTTACGCCGCGGGGTATATCCACGATAGAACCTGATGCTAAACCAGTTGTTGATCACCAATGACGGTTAAATCCTAAGATGATGGAAGTGGTAGGAAATGAAATATTAAAGCTGTGGAAGCAGGTATAATTTATCCTATTGCTGATAGTAGATGGGTAAGTCCTGGTCGTTGTGTCCCTAAGAAGGGAGGTATTACTATTGTTCCCAATGATAAGAATGAATTAATTCCACAAAGAATTGTTACAGGTTATAGACTAGGAATTGATTTTCAAAAATTAAACAAGGCTACTAGGAAAGATCATTACCCTCTACCTTTTATTGATCAAATGCTAGAAATACTATCCAAACATACACACTTTTGCTTTCTAGATGGTTATTCTGTTTTTTCTCAAATACCTGTGTCACAAGAGGATCAAGAAAAAACTACTTTTACATGCCCTTTTGGTACCTTTGCTTATAGACGTATGCCTTTTTGTTTATGCAATGCACCTTCTACTTTTCAAAGATGAATGACCGCTATATTCTCTAACTTTTGTGAAAAGCTTGTTGAGGTTTTCAGGTATAATTTCTCCGTTTACGGAACTTCTTTTGATGATTGCTTCAGCAACCTTCATCGAGTTTTGTAGAGATGTGAAGAAACTAATTGTAACGCCCCGGATCCGATGCGCCAGGTGTCTGCCAGTTATTCGCCATCCTTGCCTTGTCAGCTGCTTGCGTGTTTCATTTTGCCATGTCATCATCTGCATTGCATCATCATGTTTTTCAAAACTTGCATCCGGTCCTTTTCCCCGTTGTCCGTTTCGCGATCCGACACTCTCGCACGCGCCCATCGCCCCTCTCAGTCCTTGTTTCATGAGCGGGAGAAAAACGTTCCCGGAATGGGCCGAGATTTGCCGAGTGGCCTTGGTATAGCACCGACAGACCGCCCGTCAAATTTCGTTCCATTTCGAGGTCGTTTGATGCCCCAACGGTTGACCGCGTAGCCCGAAACCCCCTTCTCTTTGCAGCCCAGCACTCCTCCAAATCAGCCCATTAACCCAGCAAACTCCCCTCCATGCTCTCGGTCGTTCGATCACGGTCGTGTGGGCGAAAACCGTGCCTCATTTGGACTCTCCTAGCTCCCTATGCCTATATAAACACCCCTCCCCTCGAAATTCGCGGATGAACCCTAGCCCCGCTCCCCTCGCGCCGCCGGACGAAAACCCCGTCGCCGGACATGTCCGCCGCCTCCACGTCGCCCGGCCCAATCAGAGCCCTCCACGTCACCCCGCCGCCGCTCTCCTCCAACCGGCGCGCGCCACCTCGCCTCCTCTGTCCTCCCACCCGCGCCGCGGCCCGCGGGGCCCGAAGCCGGCCCGCCGAGCCCATCCAGCGCCGCCCCGAGCCGTCCCTCGCCGTCGCTTTTGCTCTGCCGCGCCTGGCTCCCGCGCCCTCCGCCCGTTCGCCGACCCCCGCCGCCGAGCGCTTCCGCCCGTGCCCAGCCGCCTCCGCCCGCGGCGCCCCATCCTCCCTCGCCGGACCCCGCCGCCCCGCATCTCTGGCGCCGTCCCTGATCCTCCCCGACGTCCCCGCGCCTCATCGCCGGCGCCGCCCTCCTCGCCGGAGTTCACCGGCCGGATCCGGTGGATCGGGACGAGATCCACCGGGATCTCATCCAAACGGCGCACCTCGTCCTGGATCCCTTCGTCCCGCACGCCTCCGTCCCGCGTTGACTTTCGCGGAGGTTAAAATATGCTAAGTCCCGAAAATTGTTGCATTATGTTGCCCTATTCATCATGCTATAACTTTGTGCTCGGTGCTCCGATTCATGCATATGATATGTCGAAATGTTCATCATGTTGTGCTCTTAATTTTGTTCCATTGGGTCATGTTCATTAGTGTCGTGGAATTATCACGGCAGATGTCCTCATGCTAGGACTTAATCGTGGAGCCATCATAGCTAGGAAGCTTAAAGGGGTTAAACGGGACAAGGGACACGAGGATTATACTGGTTCGGCCCCTTACGGTGAAGGTAAAAGCCTACGTCCAGCTGAGATGGTATTAGTTAGGGTTTCGATGACCTGGGAGCTTAATCGCTATGTCTGGCTATCGATCTGTTGTCTCCCCCCCTGAACCGCCGCCGGGTCGTCCCTTTATATAGAAAGGTTGACGCCCCGGCAGCTCTCAGAGTTCCGGCCGGCTTATAACAGTATCTGGCTCGGACTCTTAGCTATTCTTGCCTTACACTACAAGTCTTGCCATAACGGCGGTTCATCACTATGGGCCTTAAGCCGCCTCCGGGTCTTAAGCCCATTACTGACCCGCCTTCCGCAAGCTTGGTACTGGGCTTCACGTGATGATCATTATAACATAACCCGGCCCCTCCTGGGCGGGTGACTCTAATGGTTATATACTCAACATTAGGCCCCAGATTGATTTGAACCGGTTCACGTCAGTCTTCAAAATCTTCCGGCTTCTGCTTGTGCAAAGGTTATAACCCGCCATGACGTCATCTTCTGGATTCCTGGTAACCCGCCATGATGTCATCTTCCATTAAATTCATTTTTTATTCTGTCATATCCCAATGGATCTTATCTTTAATGATCATCCCGAAAATCGAGGCGTTTCTGCGGCAAGATAATCACGTCTTCAGCCTCCTCGTTTCTCGCGCCCATTTACCAGCCGTCCCTTATAAATAGGCCCGGCCCATAAGCCTTTGTCACTCTTCTCCTCCATCGTCTTCCTCCTCTGACGTTCCAGAGCCTGAACTCCGCCGCCGCCGCCGCACACCTCGTCTTCACCGACCAAGGCCGCTGCATCAACCTGTCTTGACCAGAAACGTGCGGCGCACCTCTGCTGCTCATCAGCACCAGTAAGTCCTCGCAGTCCTGTACCTTAGATCCGCATTAGGGCTCGCGAGTTCTCTGTGTTCTTCGTAGTTCATCGCGATTTCTTCACAGTTCCGCCACCGAGGTTCCTTTTGATCCAAAAACGGTACAGACTCCCTGCGGTAGTAGTTTCTCACTCATTTTTATGCTAGTAAATCCCCTTTGTCCGCAACAAGACCTCATTTAGAGCTTATGAACTTCTCCGTATCAGTTTTTAGGTCTAGAAATTTTTCCTTTCTAGACGATCGTTTGATCCAAAATAATCCCTGCAATCTGTGAAACTTGTTTGTGCAACACTTAGACAAAAAACTGCATCTGTTAGCCATGGCGGCTCATATCGCCGGCTTAAAAGAGGCCATGCTTTGTGAAATTTCCGGCTCATTCCTAATAGAGTTTTAAACAACTTGAATTACTTATGATATCCACAGCGGCTTAGATAACCCGACACAATTAGCCATATATCATTAGGCCCCTTCATAAGCCGCCATCTTGAATACTGAACTAAAATCTTCCTCCGGCTTAAATCTGAACCGGAAATTTTCTTTTGTCATAGGCTTCCGTCTTTCACAATGCCGCCCAAGGCTCCCAAGGCACCCATTACGTGCAACTGGTGAGATCCAACGTTACTGATAATACCTTAGATGACTTCGTGAAGACGGGTTACCTGCCTAAGAAGGAGGTCATGTCCTATCGTGCCCCTGACCCGTCCGAAGAAAGACCTCAACCAAGAGATGGGGAGGTTGTTATATTTGCTGATCACATGAGCCGGGGTTTTGCATCTCCCGGCTCAAAATTCTTCAGAGATGTTCTGCACTTTTTCGATCTGCGACCTCAAGACATTGGACCCAATTCCGTGTCAAACATTTGTAACTTCCAAGTGTTCTGTGAGGTGTACCTTGGAGAAGAGCCCAGCCTACTGCTCTTTAGGGAGCTGTTTTATCTGAACCGCCAGAACGAGTGTGCCAACGGGCCTAGCTTGGAACTTGGCAGAATTTCAATCCAACGACGGAGAGATTGTCTTTTTCCTTATGCTGAACCGCCAAGCCACCCAAAAGACTGGAACCAGACATGGTTCTACTGCCAGGACACCTCTCCGGCTAACGAGAACCCTCTGCCCGGCTTTCGTGTCCTGCGTCTGGAGTCAAATCACCCCCTGCCAGACAAATTATCTCAAGCTGAGCGTCAACCACTTATCCCCACCATCAACAAGATTAAAGCTCTTCTGGGAAACGGCATTAACGGTGTCGATCTGGTCCGGGTTTGGATTGCTTGGCGGGTGTTCCTCTAAGCCGCCGCCCCGGCTTAATGTGTGATTACACGGGCCGGAAGGATGATCCTCTTCGGCACAGCCCCAACGACTTACCTGAGGACGTCGTTGATGACATGACCAAGTCCCTTCTAAACGAGAGCTTAGCAGATTGCGGGAGGACAGGCTTAAGTCCCTTCTGCAAAGCTAACCCGGCTCCGGCGGTAAGCTACTGATCTGAGCACCTTACTTTCCATTTTAACAATTTTCGTCTTAACTTCAAGAAACCTTTATTGTATTTTTCAGGCTAATGATAAGTTCTGGAAGGTCAGGTATGACCATGAGGCTGCTAAAAAAGCCAGGAAGGTTAAAAAAGCCGCCAGGAGAGCCGCTCCCTGCAAGAAGGGGAGTAAGCCTAGCGCCTGAGTCCTACTTCAGCTGGATGACACCTCCGAGTCAGAGGTAGCCCTTGATTCTTTAGGCTCTTCTTTTGTTTTTTTGTTTGCTTTTAACCACCTTATTGACACTGATTATCAGCAGGAGGATACCGGAGCGAGTAACCCGGTGATTGAAGAGGTAACTATACTTTCCTCCGACTCGGAGCCCTTGCCAAGGCTAAAAGTCCGAAGAGTAACCCGGAAAGTAAGATTTTCACATCCTTTAGCTTATCAAGATCCTCAATTTCTTTTGAAGCGATAGATTCATGAGAGCCGGAGGCAAACCCGGACCAACAAGGATGCAGACCTCTCCTCTGGCTTACTTGAAGCATCAAGGAAGCGTCGGACCGAGGTTATCTCCAACTTATATCATTTTCATCCTTTGGCGGGCGTCACTCGTCAACCACTCAATTCTTCTGATTCAAATTATCAGGAAACTTCACCTTCCTCCGGTGACTCCATGCAATCTAACTTGCCGGCTTTCAAGACCGCACCCGGGTAATAATGATCAGCTTATTTTGTGCTTATCTTACTCATGTTTTTGCACTAACCTTTTGACTTTCAGTGCGCAAGCAAAGCTCAGCAAGAGGGCAAAGAAAAGTAAACCGGTCGAAGAGCCGATCTTATCTGAACCGGAGGCTTCTGCTCATGAGCCGCCGTCTGCCACAGCTCCTGAAACCACCGCTCCAACTGAAGAACAAGTCATGGAGGGTTCTGATAACCCAGAGATCCCCAGCCCAGCTCAACCGGCCGATGACTCGGACGTTGTAATCACCCGGACAGAGTTTGTCGAGCCGGGAAGACCCACTGTGCTGGCTAGATGCTCTGCCAAGGAAGAACTGCTGGAGCGCCGTAGGGCCAGGCTGGATATCACTGACTATGCTAACTTGAGCATTGGAGACATTGTCGCTGGTTATATTGGTCAAGTGCACAACAGCCGGGACCTGGAAATTGACATGGTGAAGCAGATACAGCAAAAATCTTAGGTACAACTCTCTTGCTTACTCCATAGTCATCCTTACCATGCTAGCCCCCAAGTCTATTACTTATGATAGAATATGTTGTAGACTTAATACTGGCTTAATAACTACTGCAAGAAAAACCGGCTTACCTGGTACCACTCAAGGGCCGGCTTAAACCGCATAGTTCACCTTATTCTTTCCTTACTTTAACCAAGTAGTTGAACAACTTGACACATTAGCCCCCAAGTGCCAAGTACCTTTGCCTGCAAAGTGCTTGGGACTTATTTGCATGAACCGGCACTGTAAATAGAGCTTCTCAGCCTACATTAGCCCCCAAGTGCCAAGTGTCTTTGCTTGCAAATTGTTTGGGACTTTAATGTTGCATGATAATCACTCAAACTGTAACCCGGAATTTGTACAGGCTGCCTGCAAGAGATTTGAATCGGAAATCTCTGATCTAAAGAACCGCCTGAAGACTCAGGAAAATGAGACCCAGAAGGCCAATGCCAAATTTGAGTTCAGTGTCTCTGCACAAGAGAAACTGAAGAAAAAATTTGAAACAGAAAGAAAAGCCTGGGCCGATGAGAAGACTGCCTTGCTTAGCCGGGCCAAACAAGCAGAGGCCACTCGTAATGAGAGAACCGCCGAGCTGTCCGGCTTAAAATGCCATGTCTCTCAGATGGTCTCCGCAATCTTTGGTAAATTTCTAATCAGTTTACATCATTTAGTTCCCAGAAACATCTCAATTGCCAACAGCTCACTTGACTTTGTAATGCAGGTCCCAGGAGTTCCAACCTCAACCAGAGCGTGCTGACCAAGTTGAAGGCGGTTTACACTCTGGTGGAGCAACTTTACACCGGGTCACAACGTGCTTTAGCCGTTGTGGCTCTATCCAATGAGGTTCCCACTCACCTGGCAGATGTACTCAGGCAGCTTGTCGTACTTCCTCAGCGCTTCCAAGAACTGAGACGGGCTTCTGCAAGAGCCGGAGCTATGGCTGCTCTGAGCCGAGCCAAGGCGTTTCTACCGGAGCTAGACCCAGCCGACATCGCTCTTGGATACCCCAGCCTGAAGGAAGATGGCACCCCTTTTGACCAGAAAGACTTCGCCGCCTGTGTGAAGAGCGTACACCCGGTGGCCACCTTGATTGGGAATGATACAGACCTTACCAAGTATCAACCGGGCTATGACGCAGAAAATCAGAGGATCCCAACTCCACGCTATGAAGCAGTCAGCCTGATCCCTCCGACTCGTAAGCATACCTTCGCCCAGAAGTTGACCCGGCCGGGTTAATTGATGATGAGGCTCAATTTGAAGCCTTGAGTGGCATTGATTGGAAATCATCAACCTTCCAGGTCATGGAAACAGCCGAAGGAGCGGAGAGGGATGTGACACCCAAAAATTTTATTTGGTTTTATCAAAATCTTTATTTGATTTGAAGGGGGTTATTTAATTTTTTTAAGGGACTCCCCTTCTCAAAATTTTTCTTTTATGACAAGTATTTTGTTTGGGTTCATCCAAGACTTGATCTTTATTCTTGGAGGTTTTTCATCTTGTGATTTTACTCAACACGAGTGTTTTTCCCTTGGGAAAGTTGTTGAAAATCTTTTATTTATAAAATAGTCCTATGGCTTATGGGGTGATCCCTTCCCTTTCAAAACCTATCTCTGCCATAACCTAAGTTGAAAACTCGTTCCAAAAGCCATCTCCCCACTTGGTGTCAAGATATACTTCAAATCCAGCAAGTTAAACTCCCCCATGATTTTATCTCCATTTATCCCTAAACAAATACCTTTTCTGTCCTCTATTTTGACCCTTGGAGATTTACAAAGGAACCACTAGTTCTCCTTTGAGTTTTGCCTCCAAACAAATTTCCCTGGCTAGTCCTTAGAACCCTCAACCAAGATCCATGAAGATCCACTGGACTCCAGTTCAAAATTTTCAAAATGTGCTTGCTGCAAGTTTGGGCCATATTTGCAAAATTTGGTGAAATTCATTTGGTTTCTCCTCCTAAAAATCTGAGAAAATTCAGGCAGCCTCTAGATGCATCAAGAGGTCACCTCACCAAGTCCCAGCTCCAGAAAAATTTCCCTCGTGCCCAAATCATATCGTCGAACACCTGGAGGGCACTGTTACTGCCAAAGTTCAGAGATTCAGAAATAGTTTCAGTAGCCATGTCGTTTTCTTCAGAAACTTACCTCGATGTCGCCAGTAGCCGCGGTGGCACCTTGCGCCCTGTTACTCCTTCTTATCCCCGCGTCGCACGGTCGCCTGGACGCTTGCGGGCGTCGGCGGCGGGCTGGCCGAGGTGCATCGCCCCATGCGCGGCGGCATCAGTGCCCGCTGCGGCTGCCAGAGAGGCGCAGCGTGGGACGGCGCCGCCCAGCACCGCCCAAGCCACCAGAGACCACCGCGTGGCCGGCCCCTCCCCTGTGCACGCTGCAGAGCCGTCGTCATGAACTGGAAGGCGCGGAGCGCGCTCCCTGCCGCCGTCGTGCCCGTACGGCCGTTCCGTCGAGGACCAGAGCATTACCCCAACCCGACCGAGGTTTTAGCGGAGAAACGGTGCCAGTGGACCACCACGAAGATGCCAAGTCACCTAAACCTCCTGCCCGACCTCTGCCTCGCCGTAATTGCTCGCCGGCGTTATCCCGTTCACGACCACCTCCTCGGATCGCCTATAAAAGGAGGTCCCGAGCTCGAACTCGAACACGCACCATCCCTACACCCCACAAGTACCACGCCAAGCCACTGGGAAGGCCTCGAGGAAGTCTTCTTCCCCAACTCCGGCCGCCTCGACCCGCTTTGGGATCCGGCAAGATTCGCTCCAGTGCGTGCACCCCTGCCTCTCAACCCATGCCAGTAGCATCCTAGTGCATCCACCTCTCTGACCCGCGCCCTAATTTGGAGTTTGCAGCTCCCACCGGAGAGTTCCACCCTCGCCCGAACCACCGTCTGCCGGAGATAAGGTCGCCGTCGCCTTGGTGCTCGCCGACGGTTAAGTCCACCACCCACCGACGCGGAAGGACACCCTGAACCCGTAGGTACCCTCCGATCACCCTACCTCGCCGTGGATCAACGCCGGCAACCACCGCAGCCTTCGGGCGCCGGCGAGCCCTGTTCAGAGTTTGAACCTGACGGGTGGGACCCCCCCGTCAGCCTCTCTTTCTTTTCCTTCGAACCGTTTTCTAAAGGCGCCTTCGGGCAAAGTGTGTTTTCCCCTCTGGGCTGGTGTATTTTGTACCGAAGAGTTTTCTGTTTTTTTCAAACAAGCCCCTGGATCTTTTCTGTTTCATCACAGATTAGTCCTTGGACTAAAACCCTTATATCTTTTAAACAAAAGATGCTTTTTGATTGATTCTTTTTTTGTCAGTCTTATATTTTTGTCTAGTTTTTTATAGTATTTATTTGGAAAAATTTTGGAATAATTTTTATGCACGCAACGGTATTCATGTTAGTATACGGTTTCTTTATACCGTAGATACCGGAGGAGGTGACGGAGCCGCGAACTTCGCCGAGCTAGACTCCGACTTCTCCGAACCAGGCAAGCATGTTTGAACCTTTGATATGATGAGTATTTTGCATGTTTGCTTGCATAGTTAGTGCATAGCAGGTTTATGTATGCATCGGTGAGTGTCACGTTGCATGCAAAGCAACTACCCGGGTGCTTCGAAGTTTGATGTGATCTTTTGATGGGAGATGACCGGATCATGTGGTGACATGAGAGGTAGTAAGATGGTATTGTTGTAGCATGCCAGTCTTATGTCAACCGTTAAAACTCCGACGTTAACGTGGACCGAGCCACGTTACCGTTCGTCCCCTTTCGTACTGCCACATGTTTTATGCAAAGAATATGGTTTAGTAAGTTGCAAACCTCTTTCCTTGTACACACCAAATAGAGGGGCCGGGATGAGGGTTCCATGGCCCTGGATTAAAGCCAGTCATCCGGTCAGGGGGCATGGGTGTTTCCGGTTGGGACCGAGAGGGGGGCACCCCTTAGAGCGCGCAATATAAATTTGATCCCATGCTACGCGAGGTTGTAGCCTCCCCGTCTCAAGGTTTTTCTTGAACGTTGCTTAGGGTGATTCCTGGCAACGGAATGTGGAATGGGTGTGTACTGGTTAGATGTGTTTCTCCCAAAATACCGTAAACGGAACTAGTCCCTTGTGACTACTGAAATCCGTTGGCTGTGGTTAAGAGTACAAACTCTGCAGAGTCAAACCTTATGAGTCATCGTATCCATGGTCAAGGACCTGAGTCAATGTATCCATAACAGTATCCATATCAGTCCCAGTGTCAGTCCCTGTGTCAGTCTCCGTGGAAATCCCGGTGAAGAAGCTTGAGTGGTAAACCCGGTTGAATGTTATTCCTGTGGATGGGCTAACCATTTTATTATTTCATACCTGAGTATATCCTTGAGATGATTTAAATTCTTGAGCTACTAGAATATCGAGTTATGAAATATAAGCCCTTTTCGTGATGTCGCTCAGACGTCCGACTGTGGCACTCTTGTTATTTACTTTTGATATAAGCCCTTTATGTGATGTCGCTCAGACGTCCGACTGTGGCACTCTTGTTATTTACTTTTGATATAAGCCCTTTATGTGATGTCGCTCAGACGTCCGACTGTGGCACTCTGTTATTTACTTTTGATATAAGCCCTTTATGTGATGTCGCTCAGACGTCCGACTGTGGCACTCTTGTTATTTAATTTTGATATAAGCCCTTTATGTGATGTCGCTCAGACGTCCGACTGTGGCACTCTTGTTATTTACTTTTGATATAAGCCCTCTACGTGATGTCGCTCAGACGTCCGACTGTGGCACGCACTGTCGTTTATATTCCATTATAAGCCCTTTACGTGGTGTCGCCCTGACGCCCGACTGCGGCATTGTTAATTTATTTGTACCCTTTCGAGGAGTCATTTCAGACACTCGATTGGCCTTCAGTATTACATTGGGATTTCGGGAGGACTACCGCCCGACTTCCTTTTTATTTCCCATGCAGTGCAAGTTCATTAACGGAGTGTGCATTATTAATCTGCTCATGTGCATCATGTTTGCATTTGTTATATCTTATGTCCAAACTGTCTTGCGAGTACTTTCATAGTACTCACCTGGCTTGTTGATTTGGCCAGATGTTGACGGAGGCGATCTCATGGATGATGAGTTTGATAGCGAGTCCGACGCCTAGAGGAGTCCCAGTCAGTCCCGTGCGATCCTGGATTTGGTCACTTGTATTATATACGCTTCCGCCACCCACAATAATAGTCCTCGAGCCTCACTCCGACGCTCGATGAGCTGTAAGATTTAGGAGCCCTGTCATCCACTTCACTGTGACATATCCACCACCACTTTTATTACGAGTCAGTAGTTATGCCACCATACCCCTTGTGTCATATCCGCCTTTATGTATAATATCGGCATGCTTGTAATAAATTGTTGAGCAGCCTCCGCTCAACCTTGTATTATATTTAATACTCCTGGATATTTCTGTAATCAAGAAATTGTCTACCAGTGAGAAGGATTTTCTCTACTGGTCCGTTAAAGGGATCGGTTTCTCAATAAATGTTTTATTGGAAAACCGGTCGTGACAAGGGATGAGCCGGGAGCTTCAACCCAGCAAGCACCTTGATTTCTTAGGCGGCTCATGGTTACGCCTTAAAAACAATGCCTCACCTTTTGGACTCGGGGCGTCCTGTAATAGAGTAGGACAAACACTTAATTTTGTCGTGCCATCGTGCACGTGTGCAGCGCTTAACTCCGTTGAAGCTGCTCTTTTATATTCCTCCGGGTTATGTTTGATCATTTACTTTCCTTAAGCTTAAAGAGCTGTCTTTAATTGTCCTACATAGGAAAACAAATCACAAGTCTCTAGGCGGCTTACCGCATGGAGAGTCATATATTCTACATATAACCCGGAATATGAATCAAGGTCATAAAAGACCGGCTCTCAATGATGTCTTCGAGATAACCATAATAGCATACCTGTAAGCCTTTAGGTACACTTCCGGTTTATGTAACCCAAATAATGAGGTTGAGAACTCAACTCCGGTTCACCAGCACCCATAATGCTTATTGTGTGCTCTTAACATTATTAATCAAAGTTAAGCCGGTGGAGTAAGAACCACCCGTGCATACTTTTGATATGATCAAAAGAACCTGTTGCAAACCAAAATATCAAAAAATTTAGGGGCTTCTGATTTGAATACGACCAGAGAACCGTTCCAAAGGGGTTAAGCTAAGATTCGAATGCGATCATATAGCCCCCAGTGGCTTTGGCGTTGCTGATCAAGAGGGTACCGACAGCTATGTTCTCTTAGGTTCGAATACGACCTATGTTTGAACAGGAAGCCCCCAAATGACCTTGAGAGTTGTTTAACGACGCTGATTCGAATACGATCCACGTCGGTTCCCAAAGGGGGTTGAGCTACGATTCAAATATGATAAGGAAAAACTCCCCAATGAGCTCGGCAATTTGCCAATCAAGTGGGTATTGACAGCTATGTTCTCTTTGGTTCGAATACGACCTGTTTTTGAACAGGAAGCCCCCAAGTGATCATATTGTTTAACGGCTAGATTCGAATACGATCATAAGCCGGATCAACCTCCAAGTGACCATGTAATGTTGTAATGGAAATAACAATAACACATTTACCTTTGGAGGGAAAAAAAAGGAAAGAGGTTCTGCTTTATTATTTATCATAATATATACATGGCTATAGAAATATGTACATTATGAGAGCCGGTGGCTCAAGTGTAATAAGGTCGAAGCTGAGCTATATTCCACGGCCGACGGGTCTCTTCCTCCGACTTACGTGAATCTTTGTGCTCCCGAACATCAATAAGGTAGTATGACCCGTTGTGCAAGTTCTTGCTGACCACAAAGGGCCCTTCCGAAGGCGGGGATAACTTGTGTACATCTGTTTGATCTTGAATAAGCCGGAGCACCAGATCACCTTCCTGGAAGACCCTGGACCTAACCCGGCGGCTGTGATAGCGGCGCAGGTCTTGTTGGTAAATCGCCGAGCGAGCTGCTGCCACATCACGCTATCCGCCTCAACATAAGCCACCACTCGCGGCGAGTCATGACGGATGTCGCTAGGGAGGACCGCCTCCGCTCCATATACCATGAAGAAAGGCGTGTAACCTGTTGACCTATTAGGAGTAGTATTGATGCTCCATAACACGGAGGGTAACTCCTCCACCCAACAACCCGGCGTCCGTTCCAAAGGGACCAAAAGCCGGGGCTTGATGCCCTTCAAGATTTCCTGATTAGCTCTCTCAGCTTGACCATTGGATTGAGGGTGAGCCACTGAGGAAACATCAAGCCGAATATGCTCGCGTTGACAAAACTCCTCCATGGCGCATTTAGACAGATTGGTACCATTGTCAGTTATAATGCTGTGTGGAAAACCAAAGCGAAAAATCACCCTTTTCATGAACTGACCCGCTGTGGCTGCGTCACACTTACTAACTGGCTCTGCTTCAACCCACTTTGTGAACTTGTCGACCGCCACCAAGAGGTGGGTCTTCTTATCCTTGGGCCTTTTAAAAGGCCCAACCATATCAAGCCCCCAGACCGCAAATGGCCAAGTGATTGGAATCATCCTCAATTCTTGAGCCGGCACATGAGCCCGTCGCGAGAACCTCTGGCAACCGTCACATTTGCTGACCAAGTCCTCTGCATCAGCATGAGCCGTCAGCCAACAAAAACCATGACGAAAAGCCTTGGCCACAAGGGATTTTGAGCCGGCGTGATGGCCACAATCCCCCTCGTGGATCTCACGTAAAATTTCTTGACCTTCCTCAGGGGAAACACAACGCTAGAAAGTTCCAGTGACACTGCGGCGATGCAGCTCGCCATTGATAATTATCATTGACTTAGACCGCCGGGTTATTTGTCTGGCCAAAGTTTCATCCTCAGGCAATTCTCCCCGGGTCATGTAAGCCAAGTATGGTACTGTCCAATCTGGGATAATGTGCAGAGCCGCCACCAACTGCGCTTCCGGGTCAGGAACAACCAAGTCTTCCTCTGTAGGCAACTTAACAGAAGGATTATGCAGAATGTCCAAGAAAGTATTAGGCGGCACCGGCTTTCGCTGAGAGCCCAGCCGGCTTAATGCATCAGCCGCCTCGTTCTTCCTGCGATCGATGTGCTCTACTTGGTAACCCTGAAAATGTCCAGCAATGGCATCAACTTCGCGGCGATAAGCCGCCATGAGGGGGTCCTTGGAATCCCACTTGCCTGACACTTGTTGGGCCACTAAATCTGAGTCGCCAAAGCACCTTACCCGGCTTAAACTCATCTCCTTAGCCATCCGAAGACCATGGAGCAAGGCCTCGTACTCAGCTGCATTGTTAGTGCAGGGAAACATCAACCGTAGCACATAGCAAAACTTGTCACCTCGAGGGGAAGCTAATAAAACTCCAGCCCCCGAGCCCTCCAACTGCCTGGACCCGTCAAAGTGAATAGTCCAGTATGTATTATCCGGTTTCTCTTCAGGCACCTGCAGCTCTGTCCAATCGTTGATGAAATCCACCAATGCTTGAGATTTGATGGCAGTGCGTGGTACGTATTTCAGACCATGAGGCCCAAGTTCTATAGCCCACTTAGCCACTCTTCCTGTGGCTTCTCTGTTTTGGATGATATCTCCTAGGGGAGCAGAACTAACCACAGTGATAGGGTGACCCTGGAAATAGTGCTTAAGCTTCCGGCTTGCCATGAACACCCCATAAACAAGCTTCTGCCAATGTGGATACCGTTGTTTGGACTCAATGAGTACTTCGCTGACGTAGTAAACCGGCCGCTGAACCGGATACTCCTTACCCGCTTCCTTACGCTCCACCACCACAGCCACACTGACGGCTCGTGTGTTAGCGGCTACATACAGCAATAAGGGCTCCTTGTCAACAGGAGCAGCAAGGACTGGGGGCTCAGCCAGCTGTCTCTTCAAATCCTCAAAAGCAGCATTAGCAGCATCATTCCAGATAAAGTCATCTGTTTTCTTCATCATCTGGTACAGTGGCATGGCCTTTTCACCCAAGCGGCTTATAAACCGGCTCAAAGCAGCGATGCGACCCGCCAGACGCTGGACGTCGTTTATGCACGCCGGCTTAGCCAGAGAGGTGATTGCCTTGATCTTTTCCGGGTTAGCTTCAATGCCTCTGTGAGAAACCAGAAAACCCAAGAGCTTGCCTGCAGGAACACCAAAAACACACTTGGCCGGGTTAAGCATCATCTTGTAAACCCGGAGATTATCAAAGGTTTCTCTAAGATCATCTATCAAGGTCTCCTTCTCCCTGGATTTAACCACGATATCATCCACATAGGCATGAACGTTGCGCCCAATCTGGTTATGAAGACAATTCTGCACGCAACGCTGGTAAGTCGCCTGTGCACTCTTGAGCCCAAAAGGCATAGACACATAACAGAAGGCTCCAAAGGGAGTGATGAACGCCGTCTTCTCCTGGTCCTTAACTGCCATTTTAATCTGATGGTATCCAGAATAAGCATCCAAAAAACTTAAGCGCTCACAACCCGCCGTAGCATCAATAATTTGATCAATACGGGGGAGAGCAAAAGGATCAGCCGGACAAGCTTTGTTTAAATCCGTGTAGTCCACACACATCCGCCAGGTGCCGTTCTTCTTGAGCACGAGCACCGGGTTAGCTAACCATTCTGGATGAAAAACTTCAACAATAAACCCGGCCGCCAAGAGCCGGGCTACCTCCTCACCAATGGCTTTCCGCCTCTCCTCATTAAACCGCCGGAGGAATTGCGTGATTGGCTTAAATTTCGGATCAATATTGAGAGTGTGCTTAGCGAGTTCTCTAGGTACACCCGGCATGTCAGAAGGTTTCCACGCAAAGATGTCCCTGTTCTCACGGATGAACTCGATGAGCGCGCCTTCCTATTTCGGATCCAGATTGGCACTGATGCTGAACTGCTGAGATGAGTCACCTGGAACAAAATCAACAAGTTTAGTCTCATCAGCTGATTTAAATTTCATTACCGGCTCATGCTCCGTGGTTGGCTTTTTCAAAGACGTCATATCTGCCGGGTCAACGTTGTCCTTGTGAAACTTCAACTCCTCTGTTGCACAAACAGATTCCGCGTAAGCCGCGTCACCTTCCTCACACTCCAAGGCTATCTTTCGGCTGCCATGAACCGTAATGGTCCCATTGTGACCCGGCATCTTGAGCTGCAGATACACGTAACACGGCCGTGCCATGAACTTGGCGTAAGCCGGCCGCCCGAACAAGGCATGGTACGGGCTTCTTATCTTAACCACCTCAAAGGTTAGTTTTTCCGCCCTGTAGTTGTACTCATCTCCGAAGGCTACTTCCAGCTCGATCTTACCGACTGGATATGCCGACTTGCCGGGCACCACGCCATGGAAAACAGTATTGGACTGGCTGAGGTTTTTATCAGTTAAACCCATACGACGGAAGGTCTCATAATAGAGGATGTTGATGCTGCTGCCTCCGTCCATGAGCACTTTAGTGAATTTATACCCCCCAACCTGAGGAGCCACCACCAAGGCCAGGTGACCCGGATTATCAACCCGGGGAGGATGATCTTCCCTACTCCACACAATAGGCTGCTCAGACCATCTTAAATAGCGTGGAACCGCCGGCTCAACAGCATTCACAGCCCTTTTATGGAGCTTCTGCTCTCGCTTGCACAGACTGGTAGTAAACACATGATACTGCCCGCCATTGAGCTGCTTTGGATTGGTCTGGTATCCCCCCTGCTGCTGATGACCCTGGCCGGACTGCTGATTAAAGCCCCCTTGAACATTCTGAGAATTGGAATTTGAGCCGCCGCCCGGGCCATGAAAGCCGCCGGCGCCTGAGCCGCCGCCCGGGCCATTGTTGCCATTGAAAGCATTGGAATTCTTAAAGGCCTTCATGATTGCGCAGTCCTTCCATAGATGAGTGGCCGGCTTTTCCCTAGAGCCATGCCTTGGGCAAGGCTCATTCAACAATTGCTCAAGCGTCGGGCCTGACCCGCCGGCTCGGGGAGGTGGTCTCCCCTTGCGCCAGTGGTTGTTACCCTGTGAATTGGCGTTGGCCACAAATTCCATACTGCCATCAGCCTTACGCTTGTTACCTCCTTGGTTCGCCGGGTTATGCTGGGGGCCCTTGCCATTGCCATTCCGTTTTCCCTTCCCTGTCCTTTCATCATCCGACGCGGGATCCTTGGTACTATCAGAGTCGGCGTACTTGACCAGAGCCGCCATCAGCGTACCCATATCATTGCAATTGCGCTTGAGCCGCCCGAGCTTCATCTTCAGGGGCGCAAAACAACAATTCTGCTCCAACATTAAGACTGCAGAGCCGGCATCCATCTTATCAGATGAATGTTTTATCTCTTTGACCCGGCGAACCCAATGGGTTGTAGACTCACCCTCCTGCTGCTTGCAGTTAGTCAAATCCACAATTGACATAGATTGCCTACATGTATCTTTGAAGTTTTGGATGAACCGGGCTTTTAGCTCAGCCCAAGACCCGATAGAGTTAGGCGGCAGTCCTTTCAACCAAGTGCAGGCAGTCCCATCTAACATCATGGTGAAGTACTTAGCCATTGCCGCTTCACTGACCTCCAGCAACTCCATAGCCATCTCGTAACTCTCGATCCATGCTCCGGGTTGCAAATCAGCCGTGTAATTAGGTACCTTCCTAGGCCCTTTGAAATCCTTGGGCAGACGTTCATTACGGAGAGCCGGCACCAAACAAGGAACACCTCCGGTCCTTGTAGGTATACCTGCGTCGATAGAAGCCGTCAGATAAGCCGGGAGTGGCTGGTAAGCCGTCAACTGAGCCGCCTGCTCCGCCTCTTGTCGTGCTCTGTCTTGGTCTACCGCGTTAAAAGCTCCATTATGAACCGGGCCGTGGCCAGGAAGCAAGTCACGGCGTCGGACATTGCTAGAGCCGGTCGCTGAGACCATGTGTCTGCTATAACTCGGGCTCCGGCCTGGACGAGGGGTTGAATGAATCCTGTCCCGGCTATATGAATATGCCTCCTGTTGCGCCAGAGCCGTCTGAAGGAGTTCTCTGACCCGGCGGGTTTCAACCGCCGTTGGAGAGTCGCCCTCGATTGGGAGAGCCGCCAGTCGCGCCGCCGCGGCGACCATGTTTTCCAACGGGTTGGCATAATGACCCGGTGGTATCGGCACGTACTGAGGCGGGGTAGCGTTCACCCGGGGAGGCCCCATCACTTGGGGCTGAATCGACGTTCCAGCCCCGGGCGCCGTGACCTCTGGCGGGTTACTGGGCCCTGCACCAGGCGTGTTGAAGAGGTTTCGAGGATCGTAAACCGGAGGGAGTCGAGATTGGGCCTTTTGATGCCTCCTTCTCATGATCTCATTGGACGTGTTCTGATCCATCGTGAGCCAGAAAGACTGCGCCTGAATCAGCTGAGTCTGGGCGTCGAGAGCCGCCCTCTCTGCAGCCATCCTGATCCCTTCCGCCGCCAGATCCTCCTTGGCTTTTGCTGGATCCAACTTTAACTGTGCCACCTCCGCGTCATGCTGAGCTTGATCCGCTGGGGCGACCGTAGCGGTTAACAGGGCCGTCATCTTGTCTGTGAGATCCATCAGCACCTGAGCCGGCGAGTGCACAGGGCTTCCTGTCCCGGTGGCGGGGTTTTGAACAGCTTGTGCGCCAGCCATAAAGATTCCAACCCGGCTCGGCGGCTCAAAGGGGTCCGGAATAATGTCGCCATCGGAACAACCCCTGAGGCTGCCATCTTGAAGTTGGTATAACGAGTCGGTCTCCTCTGTGGATGACTCGCCGTCAAAGCGAGCGGCCGTCTCCTCGCCAGATCCAGATCTTTCAGAGAGTCCTCCATGGACGCATCCCACGAAAGCATGCTTCAAGGCAGGCAGAGTCCGGGCGGGTCGTGCACGCTGAGCCGTCTCGATGAGATCGGCGCAGAGGTCCGGCTCAAGGCCCGGCTCACCAATCTTGCCAATGAAAACATGGATTCCGCCGAAGGGGACCCGGTACCCGTACTCGATTGAGCCGGTGTCGGTGCCCCAGTTTGCATCGTCGATGTAGAGCTTACCGCGAAGACTCTTGGTCATCCGGCCCACAGCGTATCCCTTGAGCCCTTCGAAGCTGCCCTTCAAGACCTCAAATCCACCGTGCGCTGGCCCCACGGTGGGCGCCAACTGTCGTGGAATTGTCACGATAGATGTCCTCGTGCTAGGACTTAATCGTGGAGCCATCGCAACTAGGAAGCTTAAAGGGGTTAAACGGGACAAGGGACACGCGGATTATACTGGTTCGGCCCCTTACGGTGAAGGTAAAAGCCTACGTCCAGTTGAGATGGTATTACTTAGGGTTTCGATGACCAGGGAGCTTAATCGCTATGCCTGGCTATCGATCTGTTGTCTCCCCCCCCTGAACCGCCGCCGGGTCGTCCCTTTATATAGAGAGGTTGACGCTCCGGCGGCCCTCAGAGTTCCGGCCGGCTTATAACAGTATCCGGCTCGGACTCTTAGCTATTCTTGCCTTACACTACAAGTCCATCCATAACGGCGGTTCATCACTACGGGCCTTAAGCCGCCTCCGGGTCTTAAGCCCATTACTGACCCGCCTTCCGCAAGCTTGGTACTGGGCTTCACGTGATGATCATTATAACGTAACCCGGCCCCTCCTGGGCGGGTGACTCTAATGGTTATATCCTCAACAATTAGTGTCCATATTGATGCTCTAATCATCGTTGCAAGAGTGCTATATGATGTTAACTGCTATCTGTTTACAGAACTTGGTGATTTGTCTTTTTCATTGCATTTTGCGTGTGCATCCTTTGAGCATGAGCTCTACATGTGTTTTGAACTACATCATGCCATCTTTACAGTAGTGCTTGTCTTGTATTTTTGTGATATATGTGGTGATTAGCACAAGCATGCAAAGTAGCCTCCATGATGTTGCTGATTTCTGTGACTTAGTCATTTCTGCCAAGTCTGTAGATGTTACATTGTGCTGCCATGTAAACCTGCTTCTACAAGTCATTCTATGCATAATCTGGAGATGTTCACTCTATCCATCCATGCCCACATTTGCAACTCTGGAGTGCCTAACATGTCTTAATTTTGCTCTACGTTTGCTATGATATGTTCCTGGCAGATTGTTTACATGTTAATCAATTTTGCCATGGTTGTTACTAGTGATCCATGCATCCTATGACTATGATATTGACATTCTTAGCTTCATAATTATGCCATCTTACTGCTGGTTACCTTGTCATGCCATGTAATGCTCTGTAGTGAGTGGTTCAAGCTCACCAACATGCCTACTTATCGTTATTTCTGCCATGCTCTGTTTTTCTTCTAAGTCTGAATCTGTTTATGAAACTTGCTATGTTTACATGGGTCCCATCATATCTTCTGTGCCTTTCTGGCTCGTGATCAGTAAGGGACTTTTGTTTTAGGAAATTAGTAGATTCATGCCATGCCTTTTTTGCTATGATATATTCCTGTAGCATGTTGTTTGATAGCTCTAAACTTTGCAACCTGATGTTATTTCTGTCATGTCTAGTAATTTCTGCTAAGTCTGTGAACTGTTATTATTTACAATCTTGCCATGTCCTTTTGAGCATGTTCTATTGATTTCTGGAGATAGCTCAGTGTTCATGTTTTGTAATGCTTTACCTGTATATCATGTCCATGCCTTTTGTTTGCATGTTGAGTTGCTGTAGCTTATTGTTTTGATGCTTGCTAGATGCCTAGTTGCTGTTTTGGACAGATTGTTGCTATGTCTTGTTTGGAGTGTATGTGTTGCACCGTTGCTCCGTTTTGGGCATGCTCTATATGAAATTTGCTTAGAATTGCATGTAGTTTCATCTTATCATGTTGCATCCTTGTTTTGATGTGTTTGCTTGATGTTTGAATGCATTTTGCATCAATGCCATGCTTTACTTGTTTTGCTCATATCTTCTAGGCCGTAGCTCCGAATCTAATGAACTTTATATGTAACTTGACTAGAATTTCGTGTAGATCATCATGGTGGTCTTTAACTTACTGTTTAACAACTTCAACTTAATGTTTGTTCAGATCTGGACCAATTTTGAAACTTGCATATGAGGACTTACCGGATTTGTTATATGTTGTTTCCGGCCTCATTTAAACTTGCTTTGATGTGTTGCCCTTGTATGCATCATCTCTTGCCATGAGTAGCATCATATAGCCCTGTCATGCATCGTACTTGGTTGAGCATCATGTCTTGTGATGTGTTGTGTGTTTACCATGTTGTGTGGTTCTTCTCGATAGTTCCCGTTTCGTTGCGATCGTGAGGATTCGTTCGTCTACGCTTGGTTCGTCTTCGTGGCTTCATCTACTTCATGGACTCGTTCTTCTTCCTAGCGGGATTTCAGGCAAGATGACCGTAACCTTGGATCTCATTACTATCATTGCTATGCTAGTTGCTTTGTTCTATCGCTATGCTGCGCTACCTATCACTTGCTCTTCAAGCCTCCCAAATTGCCATGAACCTCTAACCTTTGTCACCCTTCCTAGCAAACCGTTGTTTGGCTATGTTACCGCTCTGCTCAGCCCCTCTTATAGCGTTGCTAGTTGCAGGTGAAGATGAAGATTGCTCCATATTGGATTATGTTTATGTTGGGATATAACAATATCTCTAATATTATTAATGCATCTATATACTTGGTAAAGGGTGGAAGGCTCGGCCTTATGCCTGGTGTTTTGTTCCACTCTTGCCGCCCTAGTTTCCGTCATACCGGTGTTATGTTCCTTGATTTTGCATCCCTTACGCGGTTGGGTGATTTATGGGACCCCCTTGACAGTTCGCTTTGAATAAAACTCTTCCGGCAAGGCCCAACCTTGGTTTTACATTTGCCTCACCTAGCCTTTTCCCCTTAGGAGTCGCGCATCCCGAGGGTCATCTTTATTTTTACCCCCCCGGGCCAGTGCTTGTCTAAGTGTTGGTCCAAACTAGAGCACCGTGCGGGACCATCCCTTGGCAACTTGGGTTACGTCGGTACCCGTACGCTTAGCTTATCCGGTGTGTCCTGAGAATGAGATACTTGCGACTCCTATCGGGATTGTCGACACATCGGGCGGCTTTGCTGGTTTTGTTTTACCATTGTCGAAATGTCTTGTAACCGGGATTCCGAGACTGATCGGGTCTTCCCGGGAGAAGGAATATCCTTCGTTGACCGTGAGAGCTTATAATGGGCTAAGTTGGGACACCCCTGCAGGGTATAAACTTTCGGGAGCCGTGCCCGCGGTTATGTGGCAGATGGGAATTTGTTAATATCCGGTTGTAGAGAACTTGACACTTGACCTTAACTAAAACGCATCAACCGCGTGTGTAGCCGTGATGGTCTCTTCTCGGCGGAGTCCGGGAAGTGAACACGGTTTCTGGGTTATGTTTGACGTAAGTAGGAGTTCAGAATCACTTCTTGATCATTGCTAGTTTCACGACCGTTCCGTTGCTTCTCTTCTCGCTCTTATTTGCGTATGTTAGCCACCATACTTGCTTAGTCGCTGCTGCAACCTCACCACCTTACCCATTCCTTTCCCATTAAGCTTTGCTAGTCTTGATACCCATGGTAATGGGATTGCTGAGTCCTCGTGGCTCACAGATTACTACAACAACAGTTGCAGGTACAGGTTTTGCGATGATCATGACGCGAGAGCGATGTTATTTGTTTTGGAGTTCTTCTTCTTCTTCTTCTCCGGTCAGGGGATAGGTTCCAGGTCGGCAGCCTGGGCTAGCAGGGTGGATGTCGTTGAGCTTATGTTTGTGTTTCATCCGTAGTCGGATGTTGATCATGTGTATGATGTATTGATGTATTCTTGCGGCATTTGTATGCCTTGTATGTATCCCCATCTATTATGTAATGTTGATGTAATGATATCCACCTTGCAAAAGTGTCTTCAAGATGCGCTTCTATCCTTGGTGGGACCTTCGAGTTCCTTTAGGATAGGGTCGCATCTTGGGCGTGACAAGTTGGTATCAGAGCCTCGACCGACCCTAGGAGCCCCCCTTGATTGATCGTGTAGTCTGGCCGTTGTTGAGTCTAGAAGAAAACTGTTTTCAGAGTCTAGCTATATCGGAGAGTAGGAATTCTTTTTACTCCTCTGCCCCTTTGTCGCTCTGGTGAGAAATCTTGACGTAGGTGTTTTGAACTATTCCTCTTCCCCTTCAAATTTTTTTAGGATCTCGCGGCTTGTTTTCGTTCATTGTCCATCTTCTTTTCAATCCGGCGCACCTCTCTTTGAGTGGTTTAGATCCTCGTCACCTTTTGCAAGACCAGTCCTCAGTGCTTTCTCAACCGACGTTGTTTCCCATCAGAAGTTGTCCTTGTTTTTCCCACCCGCCCACCCTTTTTCTTCTCGGAACCGGAGTCCATAATCGAGTATCCATTCTACTCGTGCGAAGTCTTTGCATTCTCTCCTCAATAATTTCAACCGGTGCTTTTCTCTTCAAGATATTCGTCGATTCCTCGTTCAAGTTGCCTGTGTTTTTTTTCCTGCCCTCCCAACCTTTTATTCCCGGAGCCTGAGTCTCTTTCGAGCACCAATTTCATTCGTGCGGAGCCTCTTCAGTCTTTCCTCAATTGTCTCAACCGGTGTATTCTCACCTAGTTAATCATTGTTCGTCTCTTTTCTTTTCCCGGTGGATCCAATTCAAGTTTTTCGGTGTTGATCATATTCTTTTCCTTGACCGAAGTGTTTTCCCCTTGCTCGTTCCTCCTTTCGCCATTCTATTATCCCAGAGTGTTGAAGACATCTCAGGAGAGAGGTTGTCACCTCATTCAAATATTTTAGTTGTTCCGGTGCATCATCTATCTCTTCAACAATCCTTTTTCAACGGTGATTTCTCTTCAGTGGGCCCTAAACCACAGTTCTTTTCCCAGGATCTTACCTGACTCTTCTAATTTTTCTGGAGTTTTTTTCTCAAATCTTTTCTTTCGAAGTTTGATGTAAGTATGAATTTCATCAGTCAGACGCTTTCCAAGATCAATTTCAAATTATTTTTCATTGTTGACTCTACCTGTTCGCTTTTCATTCTCTCGGAGTATCTCAACAATTTTGATGGTGTTTCTCGTTGTCATCCTCAACATTTGAGGACTGAAGAAGAGTTTCTTTTAAATCTTGCCCGTTCTCTCGGAGATTCATGGTGCTAGCCTCATGTTATCCTCTCAAATTGTTTCTAGTCGTGCAATTATTTGCACCCATCCGGAGTATCTCAGGAGTTGTTTTCCGTCTCAATTATCCGGAGGCCTCCATTTCAGAATATTTCGTCGTTCTAAGTTTTCAAATCCGTTCTCCGATTATTCTATATTCATGCCTTTTCGTTCGTCTCCATATTCTTCTAGTGCATCGTTCAAGTATGCTTCAATCAGCTCACGATCTCTTCTTTCAATTGCATCTTGATTCCCTCAAGTATATTCGTGCTTTTCCTATTTTCCCGGTGAGTCATTCTCCTTCGTCATTCAATTTTGAATTCCTACGGTGGCTCGTTCAAGATTCTTTCTATTGTTATCATATCAATTCATTCGTTCTTTCCAGCCCTACCGGTGGTTCATGAAGACTTTCCCAAAATTTTGTGCTATATCCCCCCTTAGTCTTTCCAACGAGAATAAGTAGTATGCAAATCCATTGTTCTCATCAATTTAATTGGTGGAGGATAAGCATAACGTAATCCTTATTTTCTTTCTTCATGTGGATTGGTCTCTTCTTTTCGGAGATTGTTCATCTTATCACATTCTTGGTTCAAAGTGTTTTCCTCTTTTCTTTTCCGGAGTTCCAAGCTTCTCGCCGATTTCGTCGCGAACCTCCATCCAAATCATCGCAAGGATTTAATCTTATCCCTTTCATCCTTCAATTTTATCTCGGCTTTCTTTTGTTACCGAAGTTCATCACGGTGGCTCGTCATGATTTAGTTCATTCTTCAAGTGTTCATCAAGATTCTTGTAGGCGTAGCTCAAGTATCTTTCCTTCTTGTTTTTTGAAGTGCAATTAATTCTCCGTATTCTTTTGAAGTGGAGTTTTGCATTTCTTTGTCCTTCTCAACTATCCAATCATTTCTGTTTGTGGCCGGTTATCACCTTATGATCTTGAGATGTTACCTATAAGACCACAACAAGCTTATTCTTTTGTTGTTGAATTTCCAACAAAATCCGTTCAATATTTCCTTCTAAGGATGTTCTCTATTTCATTCATGGTAGAAGTTGTCATCTTCTTCCCCATTCTTCTCATTCCACTCTTTCAAGTCTTCTGGAGGGTTTGTGTTGTTCCTCAAGTCAAGTATCGTTCCATTCCTCAAGTTCATGTTCTATTCTTTCCTTGTTCAGCCGGAGTGTTGCATAAATTCCTTCGTTATTATTCCTTTTCTATCTTGTCCTAACCGGAGTGGTTTCAAATTCAGCCTTATTCCTTGAGCTTTTGCTTCTGTCTCATTCAACATTCCTCTTTCCTACTCGAGTGTTCTTGACTTTGTTCATCCTCACTGTTTTATTCTTATTTCACCTCATCCCTTTTTCCTTCCGTCTCGGTCCTAAGATCTCGGGACAAGATCTCTTGTTAGTGGAGGAGTGTTGTAACGCCCCGGGTCCAATGCGCCAGGTGTCTGCCAGTTATTCACCGTCCTTGCCTTGTCAGCTGCTTGCGTGTTGCATTTTGCCATGTCATCATCTGCATTGCATCATCATGTTTTTCAAAACTTGCATCCGGTCCTTTTCCCCGTTGTCCCTTTCGCGATCCGACACTCTCGCACGCGCCCGTCGCCCCTCTCAGTCCTTGTTTCATGAGCGGGAGAAAAACGTTCTCGGAATGGGCCGAGATTTGCCGAGTGGCCTTGGTATAGCACCGACAGACCGCCCGTCAAATTTCGTTCCATTTGGAGGTCGTTTGATGCCCCAACGGTTGAACGCGTAGCCCGAAACCCCCTTCTCTTTGCAGCCCAGCACCCCTCCAAATCAGCCCACTAACCCAGCAAACTCCCCTCCATGCTCTCGGTCGTTCGATCACGATCGTGTGGGCGAAAACCATGCCTCATTTGGACTCTCCTAGCTCCCTATGCCTATATAAACAACCCCTCCCCTAGAAATTCACGGATGAACCCTAGCCCCGCTCCCCTCGCGCCACCGGACGAAAACCCCGTCGCCGGACATGTCCGCCGCCTCCACGTCGCCCGGGCCAATCAGAGCCCTCCACGTCACCCCGCCTCCGCTCTCCTCGAACCGGCGCGCGCCACCTCGCCTCCTCTCTCCTCCCACCCGCGCCGCCCCGAGCCGTCCCTCGCCGTCGCTTTTGCTCTGCCGCGCCTGGCTCCCGCGCCCGCCGCCTGTTCACCGACCCCCGTCGCCGAGCGCTTCCGCCCGTGCCCAGCCGCCTCCGCCCGCCGGCGCCCCATCCTCCATCGCTGGACCCCGCCGCCCCGCATCTCCGGCGCCGTCCCCGCTCCACCCCGACGTCCCCGCGCCTCGTCGACGGCGCCACCCTCTTCGCCGGAGTTCGCCGGCCGGATCCGGTGGATCGGGACAAGATCCACCGGGATCTCATCCAAACGCCACGCCTCGTCCTGGATCCCTTCGTCCCGCACGCCTCCGTCCCGCGTTGACTTTCGCGGAGGCAAAAATCTGCTGAGTCCCGAAAATTGTTGCATTATGTTGCCCTATTCATCATGCCATAACTTCGTGCTCGGTGCTCTGATTCATGCATATGATATATCGAAATGTTCATCCTATTGTGCTCTTCGTTTTATACCATTGGGTCATGTTAATTAGAGTTCATATTGATGCTGTAATCATCGTTGCAAGAGTGCTATATGATGTTAACTGCTGTCTGTTTACAGAACTTGGTGATTTGTCTTTTTCATTGCATTTTGCGTGTGCATCCTTTGAGCATGAGCTCTACATGTGTTTTGAACTACATCATGCCATCTTTACAGTGGTGCTTGTTTTGTATTTTTGTGATCTATGTGGTGACTAGCATAAGTATGCAAAGTAGCCTCCATGATGTTGCTGATTTCTGTGACAAGTCATTTCTGCCAAGTCTGTAGATGTTACATTGTGATGCCATGTAAACCTGCTTCTACAAGTCATTCTATGCATAATCTGGAGATGTTCACTAAGAATGTTTTGTTGTACATGTTATGCTCTATCCATCCATGCCCACGTTTGCAACTCTGGAGTGCCTAACATGTCTTAATTTTGCTCTACGTTTGCTATGAAATGTTCCTGCCAGATTGTTTACGTGTTAATCAATTTTGCCATGGTTGTTACTAGTGATCCATGCATCCTATGACTATGATATTGACATTATTAGCTTCATAATTATGCCATCTTACTGCTGGTTACCTTGTCATGCCATGTAATGCTCTGTAGTGAGTGGTTCAAGCTCACCAACATGCCTACTTATCATTATTTCTGCCATGCTCTGTTTTTCTTCTAAGTCTGAATCTGTTTATGAAACTTGCTATGTTTACATGGGTCCCATCATATCTTCTGTGCCTTTGTGGCTCGTGATCAGTAAGGGACTTTTGTTCTAGGCAATTAGTAGATTCATGCCATGCCATTTTTGCTATGATATATTCCTGTAGCATGTTGTTTGATAGCTCTAAACTTTGCAACCTGATGTTATTTCTGTCATGTCCAGTAATTTCTGTCATGTTTTGTAGTGATTTACCTGTATATCATGCCCATGCCTTTTGTTTGCATGTTGAGTTGCTGTAGCTTATTGTTTTGATGCTTGCTAGATGCCTAGTTGCTGTTTTGGACAGATTGTTGCTATGTCTTGTTTGGAGTGTATGTGTTGCACCGTTGCTCCGTTTTGGGCATGCTCTATATGAAATTTGCTTAGAATTGCATGTAGTTTCATCTTATCATGTTGCATCCTTGTTTTGATGTGTTTGCTTGATGTTTGAATGCATTTTGCATCAATGCCATGCTTTACTTGTTTTGCTCATATCTTCTAGGCCGTAGCTCCGAATCTAATGAACTTTATATGTAACTTGACTAGAATTTCGTGTAGATCATCATGGTGGTCTTTAACTTACTGTTTAACAACTTCAACTTAATGTTTGTTCAGATCTGGACCAATTTTGAAACTTGCATATGAGGACTTACCGGATTTGTTATATGTTGTTTCCGGCCTCATTTAAACTTGCTTTGATGTGTTGCCCTTGTATGCATCATCTCTTGCCATGAGTAGCATCATATAGCCTTGTCATGCATCGTACTTGGTTGAGCATCATGTCTTGTTATGTGTTGTGTGTTTACCATGTTGTGTGGTTCTTCTCGATAGTTCTCGTTTCGTTGCGATCGTGAGGATTCGTTCGTCTACGCTTGGTTCGTCTTCGTGGCTTCATCTACTTCATGGACTCGTTCTTCTTCCTAGCGGGATTTCAGGCAAGATGACCGTAACCTTGGATCTCATTACTATCATTGCTATGCTAGTTGCTTCGTTCTATCGCTATGCTGCGCTACCTATCACTTGCTCTTCAAGCCTCCCAAATTGCCATGAACCTCTAACCTTTGTCACCCTTCCTAGCAAACCGTTGTTTGGCTATGTTACCGCTCTGCTCAGCCCCTCTTACAGCGTTGCTAGTTGCAGGTGAAGATGAAGATTGCTCCATGTTGGATTATGTTTCTGTTGGGATATCACAATATCTCTTATATTATTAATGCATCTATATACTTGGTAAGGGTGGAAGGCTCGACCTTATGCCTGGTGTTTTGTTCCACTCTTGCCGCCCTAGTTTCCGTCATACCGGTGTTATGTTCCTTGATTTTGCGTCCCTTACGCGGTTGGGTGATTTATGGGACCCCCTTGACAGTTCGCTTTGAATAAAACTCTTCCAGCAAGGCCCAACCTTGGTTTTACATTTGCCTCACCTAGCCTTTTCCTCTTGGGAGTCACGCATCCCGAGGGTCATCTTTATTTTACCCCCCCGGGCCAGTGCTTGTCTAAGTGTTGGTCCAAACTAGAGCACTGTGTGGGACCATCCCTTGGCAACTTGGGTTACGTCGGTACCTGTACGCTTAGCTTATCCGGTGTGTCCTGAGAACGAGATACGTGCGACTCCTATCGGGATTGTCGACACATCGGGCGGCTTTGCTGGTTTTGTTTTACCATTGTCGAAATGTCTTGTAACCGGGATTCCGAGACTGATCGGGTCTTCCTGGGAGAAGGAATATCCTTCGTTGACCGTGAGAGCTTATAATGGGCTAAGTTGGGTCACCCCTGCAGGGTATAAACTTTCGAGAGCCGTGCCCGTGGTTATGTGGCAGATGGGAATTTGTTAATATCCAGTTGTAGAGAACTTGACACTTGACCTTAACTAAAACGCATCAACCGCATGTGTAGCCGTGATGGTCTCTTCTCGGCGCAGTCCGGGAAGTGAACACGGAGTAGGAGTTCAGGATCACTTCTTGATCATTGCTAGTTTCATGACCGTTCCGTTGCTTATCTTCTCGCTCTTATTTGCGTATGTTAGCCACCATACTTGCTTAGTCACTGCTGCAACCTCACCACCTTATCCATTCCTTTCCCATTAAGCTTTGCTAGTCTTGATACCCATTGTTGAGGATATAGATACTGGTGTAACCCGCCCGAGATGGGCCGGGTTACGTTGCGACAGCTCTTCATTCAGAAGCCCAAGGACAGGTTAAGGATGGCGGTTTAGTAATAGGTCTAAGGCCCAGAGGCGACTTAAGGCCCATAGTGGTAAACCGCCGTTGTGGCATGACTTGTAGTGTAAGGCAAGAATAGTTAAGAGTCCAAGCCGGACACAGTTTATGAGCCGGCCGGGACTCTGAGAGCCGCGGGGCGTTAACCTTTCTATATAAAGGGACGACCCAGCGGTGGTTCAGGACAAGTAAGATCAGATCGATAGCCAGGCAGGGCGGTTTAGCTCCTGGTCATCGAAACCCTAAATAATTCCACCTCAACTGGAGTAGGCTTTTACCTTCAACGTAAGGGGCCGAACCAGTATAATCCTCGTGTCCTTTGTCCCATTTAACCCCTTTAAGCTTCCTAGCTGCGATGGCTCCACGACTAAGTCCTTGCACGAGGACATCTGCCGTGACAATTCCACGACAGTTGGCGCCCACCGTGGGGCCAGCGCACGGTGGATTTGAGTTCTTGAAGGGCAGCTTCGAAGGGCTCAAGGGATACGCTGTGGGCCGGATGACCAAGAGTCGTCACGGCAAGCTCTACATCGACGACGCAGGCTGGGGCCCCGACGCCGGCTCAATTGAGTATGGGTACCGGGTCCCCTTCGGCGGAATCCATGTTTTCATTGGCAAGATTGGCGAGTCGGGCCCTGAGCTGGACATCTGCACCGACCCTGTCGAGACGGCTCAGCGTGCAAGACCCGCCCGGACTCTGCCGGACTTGAAGCGTGCTTTCGTGGGATGTGTCCATGGAGAACTCTCTGAAGGATCTGGATCTGGCGAGGAGACGGCCACCCGCTCTAACGGTGAGTCGTCCACAGGTGAGACCGACTCGTTATATCAACTTCAAGATGGCAGGCTCAGGGGTTGTTCCGATGGCGACAGTATTCCAGACCCCTTTGAGCCGCCGAGCCGGGTTGGAATCTTCATGGCCGGCACACAACCTGTCCGAAACTCCGCCGCTAGGGCAGGAGGCCCTGTGGACTCGCCGGCTCAGGTGCTGATGGATCACACGGACAAGATGACGGCCCTGTTAACCGCTACGGTCGCCCCAGCGGATCAAGCTCAACATGATGCGGAGGTGGCATAGTTAAAGCTGGATATAGCGAGAGCCAAGGAAGATCTGGCAGCGAAAGGGATCAGGATGGCTGCAGAACGGGCGGCCCTCGACGCCCAGACTCAGCTGATTCAGGCGCAGTCTTTCCGGCTCACGATGGATCAGAACGCGTCCAATGAGATCATGAGAAGGAGGCATCAGAAGGCTCAATCTCGATTCCCTCCGGTTTACGATCCTCGAAACCTCTTCAACATGCCTGGTGCAGGGCCCAGTAACCCGCCAGAAATCACGGCACCCGGGGATGGAACGCCGATTCAACCGCAAGTGATGGGGCCTCCCTGTGTGAACACTGCCCCGCCTCAATACGTGCCTATACCACCGGGTCATTATGCCAACCCGTTGGAAAACTTGATCGCCGCAGCGGCGCGACTGGCGGCTCTCCCAGTCGAGGGCGACCCTCCGACGGCAGTCGAAACCCGCTGGGTCAGAGAACTTCTCCAGACGGCTCTGGCGCAACAGGAGGCATATTCATATAGCCGGGACAGGATTCATTCAACCCCTCGTCTAGACCAGAGCCCAAGTTATAGCAGACACATGGTTTCAGCGACCGGCTCAAGCAATGTCCGGTGCCGTGACTTGCCAGCTGGCCACGGCCCGGCACATAATGGAGCCTTTAACGCGGTAGACCAAGACAGAGCACGAAAAGAGGCGGAGCAAGCGGCTCAGCTGACAGCATACCAGCCCCTCCCGGTTTATCCGAGGGCTTCTATCGAGGCGGGCGTACCTATGAGGACCGGAGGTGTCCCTTGTCTGGTGCCGGCTCTCCGTAATGAACGTCTGCCCAAGGATTTCAAAGGACCTAGGAAGGTACCTAATTACACTGTTGATTTACAACCCGGAGCATGGATCGAGAGCTACGAGATGGCTATGGAGTTGCTGGAGGTTAGCGAAGCGGCAATGGCCAAATACTTCACCATGATGTTGGATGGGACTGCCCGCACTTGGTTGAGGGGACTGCCGCCTAATTCTATCGGGTCATGGGCAGAGCTAAAAGCCCGGTTCATCCAAAACTTCAAAGATACATGTAGGCAATCTATGTCAATTGTGGATTTGACTAACTGCAAGCAGCAAGAGGGCGAGTCTACAACCCATTGGGTTCGCCGGGTCAAAGAGATAATACATTCGTCTGATAAGATGGATGCCGGCTCTGCAGTCTTAATGTTGGAGCAAAATTATCGTTTTGCGCCCCTGAAGATGAAGCTCGGGCAGCTCAAGCGCGATTGCAATGATATGGGTATGCTGATGGCGGCTCTGGTCAAGTACGCCGACTCTGATAGTACCAAGGATCCCGCGTCTAATGATGAAAGGACAGGGAAGGGAAAGAAGATCGGCAACGGCAAGGGCCCTCAGCATAACCCGGCGAACCAGGGAGGTAACAAACGTAAGGCTGATGGCAGTATGGAGTTTGTGGCCAACACCAATGCGCAGGGTAACAACCACGGACGTAAGGGGAGACCACCTCCCCGAGCCGGCAGGTCAGGCCCGACGCTTGAGCAATTGTTGAATGAGCCCTGTCCAAGGCATGGCTCTAGAGAGAAGTCGACCACTCATCTATGGAAAGACTGCGCAATCATGAAAGCCTTCAAAAATTCCAACACTTTTAATGGCAACAATGGGCAGGCCGGCGGCTCAGGCGCCGGCGGCTTTCATGGCCCGGGCAGCGGCTCTAATTCGAATTCTCAGAATTTTCAAGGGGGTTTTAATCAGCAATCTTGCCAGGGTAATCAGCAGCAGCAGCAGGGGGGTACCAGACCAATCCAAAGCAGCTCAATAGTGGACAGTATCATGTGTTTACTACTAGTCTGTGCAAGCGAGACCAGAAGCTTCATAAGAGGGCTGTGAATGCTGTTGAGCCGGCGGTTCCACATTATTTGAGATGGTCTGAGCAGCGTATTGTATGGAGTAGGGAAGATCACCCTGCCCGGGTTGATAATCTGGGTCACCTGGCCTTGGTGGTGGCTCCTCAGGTTGGGGGGTATAAGTTCACTAAGGTGCTCATGGACGGAGGCAGTAGCATCAACATCCTCTATTATGAGACCTTCCGTCGTATGGGGTTGACTGATAAAAACCTCAACCAGTCCAACAGTGTTTTCCATGGTGTGGTGCCCGGTAAGTCGGCGTATCCAGTTGGAAAGATCAAGCTGGAAGTAGCCTTTGGAGATGAGTACAATTACAGGGCGGAAAAACTGACTTTCGAGGTGGTTAAAATAAGAAGCCCGTACCATGCTCTATTTGGGCAGCCGGCTTACGCCAAGTTCACGGCACGGCCGTGTTACGTATACTTGCAGCTCAAGATGCCGGGTCACAATGGGACCATTACGGTTCACGGCAACCGAAAGATAGCTTTGGAGTGCGAGGAAGGTGACGCTGCTTATGCTGAATCTGTTTGTGCAACAGAGGAGTTGAAGTTTTATAAGGATAATGTTGACCCGGAAGATATGACGTCTTTGAAAAAGCCAACCACGGAGCATGAGACAGTAATGAAATTTAAGTCGGCCGATGAGACTAAACTTGTTGACTTTGTTCCAGGTGACTCATCTAAGCAGTTCCGCATCAGTGCCAATCTGGATCCGAAATAGGAAGGCACGCTCATCGAGTTCATCCGTGAGAACAGGGACATCTTTGCATGGAAACCTTCGGACATGCCAGGTGTACCAAGAGAACTCGCTGAGCACACTCTCAATATTGATCCAAAATTTAAGCCAGTCAGACAATTCCTTCGGCGGTTTAATGAGGAGAGGCGGAAAGCCATTGGTGAGGAAGTAGCCCGGCTCTTGGCGGCCGGGTTTATCGTTGAAGTCTTTCATCCAGAATCGTTAGCTAACCCGGTGCTCGTGCTCAAGAAGAATGGCACCTGGCGTACGTGTGTGGACTATACGGATTTAAACAAGGCTTGTCCGGCTGATCCTTTTGCTCTCCCCCGTATTGATCAAATTATTGATGCTACGACAGGTTGTGAGCATTTGAGTTTTTTGGATGCGTACTCTGGTTACCATCAGATCAAAATGGATGTTAAAGACCAAGAGAAGACGGCGTTCATTACTCCCTTTGGAGCCTTCTGTTATGTGTCTATGCCTTTTGGGCTCAAGAGTGCACAGGCGACTTACCAGCGTTGCATGCAGAATTGTCTTCATAATCAGATTGGGCGCAACGTTCATGCCTATGTGGATGATATCGTGGTCAAATCCAGAGAGAAGGAGACCTTGATAGATGATCTGAGAGAGACCTTTGATAATCTCCGGGTCTACAAGATGATGCTTAACCCGGCCAAGTGTGTTTTTGGTGTTCCTGCCGGCAAGCTCTTGGGTTTTCTGGTTTCTCATAGAGGCATTGAAGCTAACCCGGAGAATATCAAGGCAATCACCTCTCTGGCTAAGCCGGCGTGCATAAATGACGTCCAGCGTCTGGCGGGTCGCATCGCTGCTTTGAGTCGGTTTATAAGCCGGTTAGGTGAAAAGGCCATGCCACTATATCAGATGATGAAGAAAACAAATGATTTTGTCTGGAATGACGCTCCTAATGTTGCTTTCGAGGATTTGAAAAGACAGCTAGTTGAGCCGCCAGTCCTTGCTGCTCCTATCGACAAGGAGCCCTTGTTGTTGTATGTAGCCGCTAACAAACGAGCCGTCAGTGTGGCTGTGGTGGTGGAGCGTAAGGAGGCGGGTAAGGAACATCCGGTTCAGCGGCCGGTTTACTACGTCAGTGAAGTACTTATTGAGTCTAAGCAACGGTATCCACATTGGCAGAAGCTTGTTTATGGGGTGTTCATGGCAAGCCGAAAGCTTAAGCATTATTTCCAAGGCCACCCTATCACTGTGGTTAGTTCTGCTCCCCTAGGAGATATCATCCAAAACAGAGAAGCCACAGGAAGAGTTGCTAAGTGGGCTATAGAACTTGGGCCTCATGGTCTAAAGTACGTGCCACGCACTGCTATCAAATCTCAAGCATTGGTGGATTTCATCAACGATTGGACAGAGCTGCAGGTGCCTGAAGAGAAACCGGATAATACATACTGGACTATTCACTTCGACGGGTCCAGGCAATTGGAGGGCTCGATGGCTGGAGTTGTGTTAGCTTCCCCTTGAGGTGACAAGTTTTGTTATGTACTATGGTTGATGTTTCCCTGTACTAACAACGCAACTGAGTACGAGGCCTTGCTCCATGGTCTTCGGATGGCTAAGGAGATGAGCTTAAGCCAGGTAAGGTGCTTTGGTGACTCAGATTTGGTGGCCCAACAAGTATCAGGCAAGTGGGATTCCAAGGACCCCCTCATGGCGGCTTATCGCCGCGAAGTTGATGCCATTGCTGGACATTTTCAGGGTTACCAAGTAGAGCACATCGATCGCAGAAAGAACGAGGCGGCTGATGCATTAAGCCGGTTAGGCTCTCAGCGAAAGCCGGTGCCGCCTAATACTTTCTTGGATACTCTGCATAACCCTTCTGTCAAGTTGCCTACAGAGGAAGACTTGGCTGTTCCTGACCCAGAAGCACAGTTGGTGGCGGCTCTCCACGTTATCCTAGATTGGACAGTGCCATACTTGGCTTACATGACCCCGGGAGAATTGCCTGAGGATGAAACTTTGGCCAGACAAATAACCCGGTGGTCTAAGTCAATGATAATTGTCAATGGCAAGCTGCATCGTCGCAGTGTCACTGGAGCTTTTCAGCGTTGTGTTTCCTCTGAGGAAAGTCAAGAAATTTTACGTGAGATTCACGAGGCGGATTGTGGCCATCATGCCGGTTCAATGTCCCTTGTGGCCAAGGCTTTTCGTCATGGTTTTTATTGGCTGACGGCTCATGCTGATGCAGAGGACTTGGTCAGTAAATGTGACGGTTGTCAGAAGTTCTCAAGACGGGCTCACGTGCCGGCTCAAGAGTTGAGGATGATTCCAGTCACTTGGCCGTTTGCAGTCTGGGGGCTTGATATGGTTGGGCCTTTCAAAAGGTCCAACGATAAGAAGACCCACCTTTTAGTGGCGGTTGACAAGTTCACGAAGTGTGTTGAGGCAGAGCCAGTTAGTAAGTGTGACGCAGCCACAGTGGTTCAGTTCATGAAAAAGGTGATATTTCGCTTTGGTTTTCCACACAGCATTATAACTGACAATGGTACCAATCTATCTAAAGGCGCCATGGCGGATTTTTGTCAACGAGAGCATATTCGGCTTGATGTTTCATCAGTGGCTGTCGGAGTAAATGGCCACGGGTAGCCTAACCGACTGCCCCTGGCTCTTCAAAAATTATCAGGCCATTTGGGCCTTCAAGCATTTCAAGCATTGGGCCGCCTTCCCCGGCCGGCTACCTCTAAAGCCGCCTCTCAGAAGGCGACCCAGCCTCAGCAACCTCCCCCCAAGATAACCATGGATGGCCGACTCCAGGAAGCCGCCCATAGAGAATACCGACTCCCCAGAGCCGGCCATGAAGAGCGCCGACTCCAAGAAGCCGGCCAAGATCGCACCCACCAAAACTACACCCACATAACGGTGACAAGACGGGGTGTGGCCACAGTGCGGCCCACTACCCCCGAAGCCCGAGGCGGGCATGGCCACAGGACGCCGTACGGGACGGCCATCTCCCGTCCGGCTCGGCACTGTAGCCATGCCGGCCTCAACGTCATCCATGACAGACGCCAGTACGGCCTACGGGCGGCGAGCCCCTTTAGCCAGAGAGAGGCGCGAAGGCGTCCCGGCCTCCCCCAGTCGGCCAAGGGCGTAGCCGGCCCCCAGAAGCCGGCTACCCCCTTCCTCGAAGCATGTGCCACATTAAGGAGACAAGACGAGGTAAGGCTACAGTGAGAGCCCTCGAGGTGGCACACTGTAGCCACGCTTACCTCGACGAAGCCTTCGTCATCAGGGGCGAGGCTACAGTAAGCAGCCGCCGACAAGACCCTAAGCGGTGGGGCCGGCCTGTCGACCAAGAGGCCGGCAGCCGGCGGGACCCACCAGTCGGCGGGCCCCAACGGCCGGCGGAGAAGCCGGCGAGCGCAGAGACTGACGGCTGGGACCCACGCCCAGCCGGGTTACGATTGTACCCCCGAGGGGTAGGCCTATATAAACCCCCCGGGGCACCCATGCAAAGGGTTGGCTTCTTAGCATCACACACACACCATAGGGAGAGGGAAGCAAGAGCTAGCCTTGCCCTTCTTCCTCCTTGAACCGAGCAGCTGTAGGAGCATTTGTAGCTACTCTTTCTGATCTAGTGATCATGCGGAGACCCCGCAGAGCAGGACTAGGGGTGTTATCTCCTCGGAGAGCCCCGAACCTGGGTAAGATTCGCCGGCGTGCATGTCTTCGCCTCATCCCGTTTCCAGGCACCGGCGACGTCTTACTGGCACCCACTATGATAAGCCATCCGTTGGCATATGTCGCACCTACCACCTGACAATGGCTCACCCTCAATCCAATGGTCAAGCTGAGAGAGCCAATCAGGAAATCTTGAAGGGCATCAAGCCCCGGCTTTTTGTCCCTTTGCAACGGACGCCGGGTTGTTGGGTGGAGGAATTACCTTCTGTATTATGGAGCATCAATACTACTCCTAACAGGTCTATGGGTTACACACCTTTCTTCATGGTTTATGGAGCTGAGGCGGTCCTCCCTAGCAACATCCGTCATGACTCGCCTCGAGTGGCGGCTTATGTCGAGGCGGATAATGAGCAGGCGCGTCAAGATGCTATTGACTTGTTGGACGAACAACGTGATGTAGCTGCAGCTCGCTCGGTGATTTACCAACAAGACCTGCGCCGCTATCGCAGCCGCCGGGTTAAGTCCAGGGTCTTTCAGGAAGGTGATTTGGTGCTCCGGCTCATCGAGGATCAAACAGATGCACACAAGCTATCCCCACCTTGGGAAGGGACCTTTGTGGTCAGCAAGAACTTGCACAAAGGGTCATACTACCTTATCGATGTTTGGGAGCACAAAGATTCACGTAAGTCGGAGGAGGAGACCCGCCGGCCGTGGAACATAGCTCAGCTTCGGCCTTATTACACTTGAGCCACCGGCTCTCATAATGTACATATTTCTATAGCCATGTATATATTGTGACAAATAATAAAGCAGGACCTCTGTCCTTTTTTTCCTCCAAAGGTAAATGTATCATTGTTATTTTCATTGTAATGTTACATGGTCACTTGGAGGTTGGTCCGGCTTATGATCGTATTCGAATCTAGCCGTTAAAAATATGATCACTTGGGGGCTTCCTGTTCAAACATAGGTCGTATTCGAACCAAAGAGAACATAGCTGTCGATACCCACTTGATTGGCATATTGCCGAGCTCATTGGGGAGTTTTTCTTGATCGTATTTGAATCATAGCTCAACCCCCTTTGAGAACCGACATGGATCGTATTCGAATCAGCATCGTTAAACAACTCTCAAGGTCATTTGGGGGCTTCCTGTTCAAACGTAGGTCGTATTCGAACCAAAGAGAACATAGCTGCCGGTACTCTCTTGATTGGCAACGCCCAAGCCACTGGGGGCTATATGATCGCATTCGAATCCTAGCTTAACCCTTTTGGGACGGTTCTCTGGTCGTATTCGAATCAGAAGCCCTAAATTTTTGAGATCTCTTGGTTTGCAAACCAGTTCTTTTGATGATATCAAAAGTATTCAAGGGTGGTTCTTATTCCACCGGCTTAACCTTGATTAATAATGTTGATAGCACATAATAAGCATTATATGTGCTGGTGAACCGGAGTTGAGTTCTCAACCTCATTATTCGGGTTACATAAACCGGAAGTGTACTTGAAGGCTCGCAGGTATGCCGTTATGATTCTCTCGAAGATATAATTGAGAGCCGGTTTATTATGACTTTGATTCATATTCCGGGTTATATGTAAAATATATGACTCTCCATGCGGTAAGTCGCCTAGAGACTTGTGATTTGTTTTCTATGCAGGACAATTAAAGACAGCTCTTTAAACTTAAGGAAAGCAGAGGATCAAACATAACCCGGAAGAATATAAAAGGGCAGTTTAAATAGAGTTAAGCGCTACACACGTGCACGATGGCACGACAAAATTAAGTGTTCGTCCTACTCTATTACAGGACTCCCCGAGTCCAAAAGGTGAGGCATTGTTTTTGAGACATAACCATGAGCCGCCTATGAAATGAAAGGTGCTTGTTGGGTTGAAGCTTCCGGCTCATCCCTCTCCGCTCCTCCGGCTGTTTCCATGTCCTGGAAGGTTGATGATTTCCAGTCAATGCCACTCAAGGCTTCAAATTGAGCTTCATCATCAATTAACCCGGTCAGGTCAACTTCAGGGGCGAAGGTATGCTTACGAGTCGGAGGAATCAGGCTGACTGCTTCATAATGAGGTGTTGGGATCCTCTGATTCTCCGCGTCATAGCCCGGTTGATATTTGGTAAGGTCTGTATCATTACCAATCAAAGTGGCCACCGGGCGTACACTCTTCACACAAGCGGCGAAGTCTTTCTGGTCAAAGGGAGTGCCATCTTCCTTCAAGCGAGGATACCCAAGGGCGATGTCGGCCGGGTCTAGCTCCGATAGAAACGCCTTGGCCCGGCTTAGAGCGGCTATGGCTCCGGCTCTTGCAGAAGCTCGTCTTAACTCTTGGAAGCGTTGAGGAAGCACGGCAAGCCGCCTGAGTACATCTGCCAGATGAGTGGGAACTTCGTTTGACAGAGCCACAACGGCTAAGGCACGTTGTGACCCGGTGTAAAGTTGTTCTACCAAGGTATAAACCGCCTTCAGCTTGGTCAGCACGTTCTGGTTGATATTGGAACTCCTGGGACCTGCATTACAAAGTCAGGTGAGCTGATGGCAATTGAGATACTTATGGGAAATGAACGATGTAAACTAGTTAGAAACTTACACAGTAACTTACCAAAGATTGCGGAGACCATCTGAGATACATGGCGTTTTAAGCCGGATAGCTCGGCGGTTCTTTCAGTAAGAGTGGCCTCCGCTTGTTCGGCCCGGCTGAGCAAAGCAGTTTTTTCATCTGCCCAGGCTTTTCTTTCTGCTTCAAACTTTTTCTTCAGTTTCTCTTGTGCAGGTACACTGAATTCAAATTTGGAGTTGGCCTTTTGGGTTTCACTTTCCTGAGTCTTCAGGCGGTTCTTTAGATCAGAGATTTCCGATTCAAATTTCTTACAGGCGGCCTGTACAAATTCCGGGTTACAGTTAGGGAGATTATAATGCAACATTAAGTCCCAAGCACTTTGCAAGCAAAGACACTTGGCACTTGGGGGCTAATGTATGCTGAAAGGCTCTATTTACAGTGCCAGTTCATGAAAATAAGTCCCAAGCACTTTGCAGGCAAAGGTACTCGGCACTTGGGGGCTAATGTGTAAAGTTGCTCAACTACTTGATTAAAATAAGGTAAGGACCGGTTCAACTATGCTGTTTAACCCGGCCCTTGAGTGTTACCAGGTAAGCCGGTTTTCTTGCAGTGATTATTAAGCCGGTGTTAAGTCTACAACATATTTCATCATAAGTAATAGACTTGGGGGCTGGTATGGTAAGGATAACTATGGAATAAGCAAGAGAGTCATACCTCAGACTTTTGCTGTATTTGTTTCACCATATCAATTTCCAGGTCCCGGCTGTTGTGCACTTGATTAATATAGCCCGAGCCAATATCTCCAATGCTCAGATTAGCATAATCAGTGATGTCCAGCCTGGCCCTGCGGCGTTCCAGAAGTTCTTCCTTGGCAGAGCACCTAGCCAACACGGTGGGTCTTCCCGGTTCAACAAACTCGGTCCGGGTAATTACAACGTCCGGATCATCTGGATGAGCCGGGCTGGGGATCTCCGGGTTATCAGAACCTTCCATAACTTGTTCATCAGATGGAGCAGTGGTGGTTTCAGGAGCTGGTGCAGACGGCGGCTCATGAGCAGAAGCATCAGGTTCAGTCAGGACCGGCTCTTCGGCCGGTTTATTTTTCTTCGCCCTCTTGGTGGGCTTTACTTGTACACTGAAAGTCGAAGGGTTAGTGCAAAAACATGAGTAAGATAAGCACAAAATAAGCTGATCATCATTACCCGGGTGCGGTTTTGAAAGCCGGCAGGCTAGACTGCATGGAGTCGCCAGAGGAAGGTGAAGTTCCCTGATAATTTGAATCAGAAGAATTGAGTGGTTGACGAGTGACGCCCACCAAAGGATGAAAAGGATATAAGTCAGAGATAACCTCGGTCCGGCGCTTCCTTGATGCTTCGGGTAAACAGGAGGAGAGTTCTGCATCCTTGCTGGTCCGGGTCTGCCTCCGACTCTCATAAATCTGTTGCTTCAAAAGAAATTGAGGATCTTGATAAGCTAAAGGATGTGAAAATCTTACTTTCCGGGTTACTCTTCGGACTTTCAGTCTTGGCAAGGGCTCCGAGTCGGAGGAAATTATAGTTACCTCTTCATTCACTTCATGACTCGTTCCGGTGTCCTCCTGCTGATAATCCATGTCAATAAGATGGTTAAAAAAGGAGCCTAAAGAGTCAAGGGCTACCTCTGACTCGGAGGTGTTTTCCAGGTGAAGCAGGTCCGAGGCGCTAGGTTTACTCCCCTTCTTGCGGGGAGCGGCTTTCCTGGTGGCTTTTTTAACCTTTCTGGCTTTCTTAGCAGCTTCATGGTCATACTTGACCTTCCAGAATTTATCATTAGCCTGTAAAATACAACAAAGGTTCTTGAAGTTAAGACGAAATCGTTAAAATGGAAGGTGAGGTGTTCAGGTCAATAGTTTACCGCTGGGGCTGGGTTAGCCTTGCAGAAAGGACTTAAGCCTGTTCTCCCGCAATCTGCTAGGCTCTCGTTTAGAAGAGACTTGGTCATGTCATCAATGACGTCCTCAGGTAAGTCGTTGGGACTGTGCCGAAGAGGATCATCCTTCCGGCCCGTATAATCGCACATTAAGCCGGGGCGGCGGCTTAAAGGAATCACTCGCCAGGCAATGCAGACCCGGACCAGATCAATGCCATTCAGGCCGTTCCCCAGAAGAGCTCTGATCTTGTTAATGGTGGGAGTAAGTGGCTGACGTTCAGCTTGAGATAGTTTATCTGGCAAGGGGTGATTTGATTCTAGACGCAGGGCGCGAAAGCCGGGCAGTGGATTCTCATCAGCCGGAGAAGTGTCCTGGCAGTAGAACCATGTCTGGTTCCAGTCCTTCGGGTGGCTTGGCGGCTCAACATAAGGAAAGAGACAATCTCTCCGTCGTTGGATTGAGATTCCACCGAGCTCCAGGCTGGTCCCATTGGCACATTCATTTTGGCGGTTCAGATAGAATAGCTCTCTAAAGAGTAGTAAGCTGGGCTCTTCTCCAAGGTACACCTCACAGAACACTTGGAAGTTACAAATGTTTGACACGGAAATGGGTCCAATGTCTTGAGGTCGCAGGTCAAAAAAGTGCAGAACATCTCTAAAGAATTTTGAGCCGGGAGGAGCAAAGCCCCGGCTCATGTGATCAGCAAATATGACAACCTCTCCGTCCTTGGGTTGAGGTCTCTCTTCGGACAGGTCAGGAGCACGATAGGACATGACCTCTTTCTTGGGCAGGTAACCCGTTTTCACGAAGTCAGCTAAGGTGCTATCAGTAACGTTGGATCTAACCCAGTTGCATGTAATGGGCGCCTTGGGAGCCTTGGGCGGCATTGTGAAGGATGGAAGCCTATGAGAAAATAAAATTTCCGGTTCAAATTTAAGCCGGAGGAAAATTTCGGTTCAGTATTTAAGGTGGCGGCTTATGAAGGGGCCTAATGATATATGGCCAATTGTGTCAGGATATTTAAGCCGCTATGGATATCGTGAGCAATTAAGGTATTTGACTCTGTTATGGATGACCCGGAATATTCATGAAGCATCGCCTTTTTTAAGCCGGTGATATGAGCCGCTATAGCTAACAGATGCAATTTTTGCCTAAGTGTTGCACAAACAAGTTTCACAGGTTGCAGTAATTATTTTGGATCACACGATCGTCCAGAAAGGAAATTTTCTAGACCTAAAAACTGGCACAGAGAAGTTCATAAGTCCTAATGAGGTCTTTTTTGCAAGCAAAAGGGACGAAACCACTACTGCAGGAGTTCTGTACTGTTTTTCGAATCAAAAGAAGTCGCGGTGGAAGAACTATAAAAGAACAGAGATGAACTACGAAGAACAGGGAGGAACGGGGAACCCTAATGCGGATCTGATGTTTGAGAAGAAGAGGACTTACAATTGCAGGTTCACTGCGGAGAGTCGCCGCCGTTCTCTGGACTAGCTCAGGTTGATGCAGCGGCCGAGGTTGAGGAAGACGAGAGGCGCGGCGGCGGCGGCGGAGCTCGGGCTCTGAGGCGTTGAGAGGAAAACGACGGAAGGGGAAGAGTGAGAGAGGACCCGGTCGGGCCTATTTATAAGGGACGGCTGATGAGTGGGCGCGAGAAACGAGGAGGCTGAAGACATGATTATCCAGCTATAAAGGCGCCTCGATTTTCGGGATAATTATTAAAGATAAGGATCCGTTGAGATACGTTGGGTAGAACGTGCATTAATGGCGGATGACGTCACGACGGGTTACCAAGAATCCAGAGGATGACATCATGGCGGGTTATAACCTTCGCGCAAACAGAAGCCGGAAGATTTTCTCTTAAGGTATTGAAGATTGACATGAACCGGTTCAAATCAATCTGGGGCCTAATGTTGAGGATATAGATACTGGTGTAACCCGCCCGAGATGGGCCGGGTTACGTTGCGACAGCTCTTCATTCAGAAGCCCAAGGACAGGTTAAGGATGGCGATTTAGTAATAGGTCTAAGGCCTAGAGGCGACTTAAGGCCCGTAGAGGTAAACCGCCGTTGTGGCATGACTTGTAGTGTAAGGCAAGAATAGTTAAGAGTCCAAGCCGGACACAGTTTATGAGCCGGCCGGGACTCTGAGAGCCGCAGGGCATTAACCTTTCTATATAAAGGGATGACCCGACGACGGTTCAGGACAAGTAAGATCAGATCGATAGCCAGGCAGGGCGATTTAGCTCCTGGTCATGGAAACCCTAAATAATTCCACCTCAACTGGAGTAGGCTTTTACCTTCAACGTAAAGGGCCGAACCAGTATAATCCTCGTGTCCTTTGTCCCATTTAACCCCTTTAAGCTTCCTAGCTGCGATGGCTCCACGACTAAGTCCCTGCACGAGGACATCTGCAGTGACAATTCCACGACACCCATGGTAATGGGATTGCTGATTCCTCGTGGCTCACAGATTACTATAACAATAGTTGCAGGTACAGGTTTTGCGATGATCATGACGCGAGAGCGATGTTATTTGTTTTGGAGTTCTTCTTCTTCTTCTCCGGTCAGGGGATAGGTTCCAGGTCGGCAGCCTGGGCTAGCAGGGTGGATGTCGTTGAGCTTATGTTTGTGTTTCATCCATAGTCGGATATTGATCATGTGTATGATGTATTGATGTATTCTTGCGGCATTTGTATGCCTTGTATGTATCCCCATCTATTATGTAATGTTGATGTAATGATATCCACCTTGCAAAAGCGTCTTCAAGATGCGCTTCTATCCTTGGTGGGACCTTCGAGTTCCTTTAGGATAGGGTCGCATCTTGGGCGTGACAAGTTGGTATCAGAGCCTCGACCGACCCTAGGAGCCCCCCTTGATTGATCGTGTAGTTTGGCCGTTGTTGAGTCTAGAAGAAAACTGTTTTCAGAGTCTAGCTATATCGGAGAGTAGGAATTCTTTTTACTCCTCTGCCCCTTCTTCGCTCTAGTGAGAAATATTGACGTAGGTGTTTTGAACTATTCCTCTTCCCCTTCAAATTTTTTTTAGGATCTCACAGCTAGTTTTCGTTTGTTCTCCATCCTCTTTTCAATCCGGAGCACCTCTCTTTGAGTGGTTTAGATCCTCGTCACCTTTTGCAAGACCAGTCCTAAGTGCTTTCTCAACCGACGTTGTTTCCCATCAGAAGTTGTCCTTGTTTTTCCCACCCGCCCACCCTTTTTCTTCTCGGAACCGGAGTCCGTAATCGAGTATCCATTCTACTCATGTGAAGTCTTTGCATTCTCTCCTCAATTATTTCAACCGGTGCTTTTCTCTTCAAGATATTCGTCGGTTCCTCGTTCAAGTTGCCTGTGTTTTTTTTCCCGCCCTCCCACCCTTTTATTCCCGGAGCCTGAGTCTCT